>NW_020837951.1:16652302-16937302 GCF_003676395.1 Aethalodelphis obliquidens
GTTTTTTGCGGTACGCGGGCCTCTCACTGTTGTGGCCTCTCCCGTTGCGGAGCACAGGCTCCGGACACGCAGGCTCAGCGGCCATGGCTCACGGACCCAGCCACTCCGCGGCATGCGGGATCCTCCTGGACCGGGGCACAAACCCGTGTCCCCCGCATCGGCAGGCGGACTCTCAACCACTGCGCCACCAGGGAAGCCCCTGAACTTTTATTTAACGATGGAAAAAGGAAAAAAGTGAGAGGTGGGTAAAGAGGAGGATTTAGGGTTGAGAGATGTGGAGTTCAGAGGCAGTCAGGAAAATTGATTTACATAGATGATCCTCCAGAGCTTCACGTACTTAGGGGTGCTCAGAAGGCAACTGGAAACTAACAGGGGCCTGGAGTTGAGGAAAGACATTGGAGGCAGACCTGCAGAGCCAGTATGTCCTAGGCATGCGTTGAGCACCGAGTGCATGCAGTTCCAGTATGTACAAGGACAAGTTGGTTGTGGATCCTGAAAAAAGCCCTAAACTTTGTAAAGATTTTCTAAGATCATTTGGTAGCCTTGGGGATCAGCAGAGTGCAGGAGGCTAGATTACAATGATGGGGAGCCATAAGGGGAAATGAAGAAGGGCAGGTACCAGCAAACTATGGAGGAGTTTGTAGTCAAGGAGCACCGTGGCAAAACGGCTTAAAGGATTATCAAGGTCAAGGAACTTTCCCCCCTCTTCTTTTAAGATAAGAATTGAACATTTTCATGTTCAGAAGGATTCAGTGGAGAGGGAGGGATCAAAGATATAGGAGAGAAGAAATAATCAATAGCACAATTGAAGGCAGTGTTGGAGGATTGCACTTCAGAAAGAAGGGTCACTTTCCTCTGCGACTCCAGGCACAATAAAGATTTGCATCCGTGAATGAATCATATCAGATTTCTGGGGTGGGACAATGTCAGGGTATGAGCAAGGCACACTGAGGTTCGAATTCTGATTCTATCACTTTCTAACTCTCTGATCTCGAATAAATCGATTAACCTCTTGGAGCCTCAGTTTCCACATCTGTGAAAAATATGCAAAACAGAGATGTCATCACCCATAACAACGTTATTGGATTGTTCCAAAGCACAGATTCCCAAACTTGCCTGATTCACAGTTTCTTTAGTATCTCAGTAGTTTTTCACAGGGCCCCTAGGCCAAAATAAATACCCAACAGTTCCATGTATTAAGCAGTTGGGTTCAAACAATTTCAAAAGTATGTATGTCCTATCACTTTATATACATAATTTGAAAGAAAGGTAACACTATCATTTCATTCTTAAATAAACACAGTCACCTAATTACTCATGGAATGTGTGGGACTGTGGACACTGTACAATCAGATTGAATACCGACATCCCTCTTTCCTGTTTCACACTGGTGTTTGCAGTTCCTTGCCTGTTTTTTCTTTTTTTTGGCCATACCATACAGCAGTGAGAGCACAGAGTCCTAACCATTGGACCGCCGGGGAGTTCCTCTGCAGTTACTTGTTTTGTTATTAGAGCAACTCACTAAAACCCAGCATCACCTATATATGATGTCATTGAATGGACTGTAGTGTGATCTGATGGTGAGATGGTGAACTCCCTCACCCTGGTAATTCCAGGGTATTCAGCAGATGTTAACTATCACTGAGTTTCTCCCTAAAGTGTTAAATGTTGCTTCGTGCCCCTTTAAGTTTTCTGTGGCCCCCCTAGGCACCTTGACACAATTTGGGAACCGTCATTCTAAAGATTGAATTAAATAATATATGTATAATATGTATTATATGCAATTTCTTATCAATTACAAATTGGTAAGAAAAGGTGGAACATCCCAGTAGAAAAAGGAAAAGGATGTTATGGGCAAATATCAGAAGAGAAAACCCTAATGCTAGTACAAGCCTAAACCTGCATTAGGCTCCCCTAGTTGTTAGAGAAATACAAATCAAAACAGCAATGAAATAACATTTTCTCCTAACCAATGCACGAAAATTAAAGATTGATTCCATTTAGTAGCTGGCAAAGGGGTAGGAAAATAAAAACTGTCTCATATTGCCCGTGAGAATATAAATTGCTGTAGCATTTTCAGAAATTAAGCTAGAAGGATCTAATAAAATTTAAAACCTGTCTACCTTTACCACAGCAATCCCACTTGGAGGAATCCAGCATACAGAAATAAAAACACCAGTATACATGGATAGTCAAGAATCTTTATTAGATAATTGTTTATTATAACATAAAACAGTCTGCAAACAACCTGAATGTCCATCAATAGTAGAATAATTCTTATGCATCTATCCTCTGGAGAGTTGTTTAGTTATTAAAAGAAAGAGTTTGATCTATGTGTATTGACAGAAAGGAATGTCTGCGATATATTGTTAGTGAAAAAGGCAAATGTGGAGTAAATAGGCATAGCAGGTTATCGTTTTTTCTGTAAAGAAGTAGAATAAAAAGAAGCCTATGTTTATACAAGCATATGGGAAAGCCAGGGAGGACAAAAGCTAACACACTTAATTGTTGATACTTAGTACAATGTGTCTCTTGCTGGGGGCGGGGTATAAAAATGGAAGGGAAGATTACTGGTTTTGTCTATGTTCATATCTGAGTAGTTTGGCAGGTATTCATCTATCAACCAGCATAAGTTATACTGCCCTTCATAAACTGAAGAGAAAACCCAGTGAAACGTCCTCCAAAAACTGTATTTGGTTTACCTAACACTGTGCGTATCACATGACAGGGATTTTGTGAGCCAGTGTTCTGTCTCTGGTTGTCTTTCTGCATGTCTGTTATTCCACTGCATTTCCCTCTACCTAGCTGCATCTCTCCCACTCCCTTTTGCTCTCCCTCTCTCTCTTTTCTTCTCTATTGTCTCCCCTTGCTTTTATGCCACATGATGTGGGGACATAGACGAGGAATAAGACAGGGCACCTGCCCTTGAGAAGCTTACAGTCTGCAGGGCTGAAAACCAACACATTTTCAGAGAAGGAGAAAGGAAGTGGAGGAAGATGGCGCCAGATGGACTTAGTTTTGGTGAAGAATGGGTAAGTCCCCCTTCTTAGGAAGAGAGGAGGCTGAGGACTTATGGGGAATGAAAGTGGCTCAGGCTGCAAGTACGGAGTCAACAGGAGATCACTCGAGGGATTATCTTTCAGCCCTTCTCCCTGGGTGGTTTCAAAATTCATCTTTCTGAAGGCAGGAGTCTGGCTCAGGCACCTCAGAAAGGCTCTTCAGGATCTGATTCCTTCATTTTTCAGGTCTGTGTCTAACCGTTCGGGCAGATGGACCCCTCCCCTACCTCATGCTAAATCTTTTCTATTTTAGCTGTGCTCAGAGGCTAACTGTCCTTACCCATTCCCTCCACAGCCTGCCTCACCCATAAAGAGAAACGTCAGACTCAAACCAACCATACCATCCCACAGCCTGACCCTCCTTCCCCCACCTCTCACCCCATACACCATCCTCTGTACCATCCTCTTGTCGGCAGCCAGCAGGCCAACATTCCTGGGCCAGCTCTGCCTCTGTCTCCCTAGACAACGGTCTTTGCAGAGACAGAAGAAGGGTCAGATGTCAGGGCCGCTGGGCTAGGATCCCACAAGCTGTGTCCTAGTTTTCCAGAATAAGCTGTCAGGATTTGCTTCGATGCAGTCCCCTCTTCCCTCTCCCCAAATCCTATTTCTGAGCCTGAAGAAATGGCTTTGCCAGCCTCAGGAGAAGCCTCTTGCCCAGGGAAAGCCAGGCTTGAGAAGCTGCCATCAGACCCCATTGTCTGTGTCCTGGGACCACTGCCAAGGCTCGGGCATCTTGGCTGGGGTGGTGGAAGGGCCCTGTTCTGATCCCATCTGTTCAGAGTGAGGGAAAGAAGCCAGGTTCCCTCCCCTTTATCTCTGTCCCCAACCCCCAAGCTTTATGGATGAGTGGCTTTTCAGAGATGAAAAACCAGAGCCCTGTCAAACAAGTCTTCTTGCTTGACAAAGATAGAATCTAAATATAGAAAGGTACAGCTAAGCTCTGCAGCCGAGCGAGCAACCCCATCTGGCGCAGCTTCAGGGTGTTTCCTCCCCTACCATGGCACCTAGCCCAGTGCCCAGGACACAGCAGAGGGTCATCAAACGTTTTGTTGAACTGACCTCCTGAATCTTGCTGAACACCCCTCCGCTACCAGCAAAGAGATGCTGTACAAACATCCCCATGACACCCACTGAAGCTGCCCTGGACCCCTCACTTCCCACCTGCACATAGCCCTGGCCCCTCTCCTATTGAGAACATCCTTACAAAACTGCCACTGCCTTGAAAGAAATCTCCCTGAGATGGGGGTAGGGGGCTAATGCATATATCTTTCTTTTCCGTGTTATCAGGCACTGAATATCCACTACCTTATTTAATCCTCACAATATCAAGGATATAATTACTCCCATTTTATAGATATGAACATTGAGGCTAAGAGGTTAACGGACACATCCAAAGCCTTGCTGTTGGAAAACTCAGGTCCATTTCCCCTGCTCCAGAGAACACCATGGAATGGTGAAGGGGGTATTCATGCTGCTAGACCCCATTGACGGCCGTGGTTTCCCCTGGATAATTCTCCTTAGGACCTCTAGAACCTTCCTTTGGTTTAACTAAAAATGATACCATCATAATTCGTGGAGCCAAAAAGTATTCCCGGAGAGCATGGAGCCCAGGCTCCTGTTTTCAAGAAGATAACATGGTATTCAGTTGGTGTGTTTGTTTCCTAGGGCTGCCATAACAAAGCACTACACACTTGGTAGCTTAAGACAACAGAAATGTATTCTCTCACAGGTCTGAAATCAAGTTGCTGGCAAGGCCATGCTCCCTCCAAGGCTCTAGGGAAGCATCCTTCCTTGCCTCTTCCTAGCTTCTGGTGGTTACCAGCAATCCTTGGCATCCCTTGGCTTGTAGGTACATCGCTCCAGTTTCTGCCTGTCTTCACACAGTTGTCTTCCCTCTGTGTGTGTCTATGTCTTTCTGTCTGACTCTTCCCGTCTTTCTCTTATATATAAAGACACCAGTCACTGGGTTTAGGGTCCACCCTAATCCAGTATGGCCTCATTGTAGCTGGATTATATCTGCAAAGACCCTACTTTCCAATAAGATCACATTCTGAGATTGGGTGGACATGAACTTTGGCGGAGCACTGTTCAACCCAGCACAGTTGGTACAGCATGGTGCCAGGAGGGTGGACTCAGGAGTCAGGCTGCCTGGGACTTTAATCCTGCCACTTGCTCACTCTGTGACCTAGAGAAACTCAACCTCTCTGAATCTCAGGCTCCTCATATGTAAAATAAGGATACTAGGCTGGTTGGGAGAAGCCACTAAGATAATCCATGCTCGGAGCTTAGCCCAATGCCTGGCACAAAGTAAGTGTTCAAACATTAGCTCAGCCCCCTATATTCTTGGTAGTTAGGGGCACACACTTTGGAGTCAGGCTACTGGGGTGAAGTACTGGATCTATCCATTGTGGGAAGATGGACACATTACTCTCTGAGCCTTAATTTCCTCATGTAGAACAGAGAGAATAGTTGTATCTGCCTCATGGTTTACAGTAAGCAGCACATGAAGTAATTCACATAAGGTATTTAAGAATATCTTGCATGTATGATATCATTTATATGTAGAATCTAAAAAATAGTACAAATGAATATACATGCAAAACAGAAACAGGTTTAAATATAGAAAACAAACAAGTGATCACAAAAGGTAAGAGGCAAATTAGGGGTATTGGGATTAAGCGATACAAATATTATGTATAAAATAGATAAGCAACAAGGATACATTGTATATAGCACAGGGAATTATAGCCATTATCTTGTAATAACATTTAATGGAGTATAAGCTGTAAAAATACTGAATTACTATGCTGTACACCTGAAACTAACATAATATTGTAAATCAACTATACTTCAAGAATAAAATAAAATTAAAATTTATTAAAAAAGAATATCTTGCTTATAGCAGGTTCCCAATAAATGGTGGCTATTATGGTATTGATGTTCCCAATTCAAATCCACATGATATTATATAATCCTATAACACCATAGGAACAGGCTCAGCAGAGGGGTCCTGGGTTTCTGGCAGAGAAGGACCAGAGTTTTGTGGGCATCAGCGAAATGTGCCTTTCCCCAGAAGGGAGGGACCTACAGGTCTGATGTACTGAGACCAGGCGTCTCTGTCCTGGGCAGTGGTCCAAGGGGCTGAGCCCGTCTCCTCCTCTCCTTTGCGGTTGGCTCACTCAGTGTATACCCAAGGGATCTAGGGACATGCTCTAGCTCCAGGGCTGGGCACTTCCCCACACAGACTCCCATCCGTCTCCAGCTGCCAGATGAAGGTGACTTAGGAGATCTGGGGTGGAGGATGGCTGGGGAGCCGGGGGCAGAGAAGCAGCATGAAGCTCATTAGTAGCTGACTACTCTGGTGGAACAGACCTCTCCCGGGGGCCATAACTCTGTCCCTGGAAGAAAGAATGATGATTGGGAGGTGGCTGACACTCGTGCAGCCCACATATGGGGCTAGGCAGTAGGAGCAAAGCTGAGTCCCTGCCTTCTCTAAATCCCCAGCATATCCGTGGAGAAAGAGGAGCTGCAGCATGAAAAAGGGGAGTATGATTTGAAAGGAAGCTGAGAAGCATACTACAGAGCTTCCATTAAGTAGGCAGCAATCCTGACAAGGCGTCTGGACTTCCACCATCAAGGAAGCATTCTGGAGCCAGACTCCCTTGGATTTTATTGGGTCCCCAGCCTTCTGGGTGATCTTAGATAGCTCAGTCTCTCTGAGCCTTAGGTTCCACATTTGTAAAATGGAAATGTCTATTTTTCAGAGTTGTCTTAAAGCCTACATGATGTAACTCACATCGACCTGATTTGTACTGGGTCTTCAAGCTCAGCTCAGTTGCCCCTCTCTGAGGACGCCACCGTCCCCAGCACAGCTAGGTTGGGAGCCCTGCCAAGCCCTTACACATTTCTCTGCCATAACATGAACACTTCGTTGCTGAATTATAATTTTATGTTTCCTTGTCTGTGTCCTGCACTAGGCTATGAGCTCCCTGAGGACAGAGAAGGTCTTGTTCCTTTAGGCATTTTCAGTGTCCAGCATAATTCCTGGCACAAGCTGAGTGAATGGATGAATGAACGAGTCTAGTTGGGTAAAAATAAGTCTCATTAGGCAGGTTTTTAGGCAGCAGTTTTAACCAAATCATTCTGGAAGGCACAATGGGTTGTATACTGATGAAAAGTTTCTCTCTCTCCAAGGTAACTTTAGTAGAGGTGTGGTAAAGGAAAGTTACAAGGGGTGATAGAACCAATAAATGGGGAAATGCTGCTGTGTGGAAGGCATTATGCTATGCGTTTTTCATTAATCATGAAATTACTACCAACCAGCTGTATTTATGCTCATTGTGCATGTGAGGAAACCGAGGCTCAGCGAGACGAATTACCTTGCCCAAGGTCACAAAGCCAGTAAATAGCAGAGCCGTGGAGTGGAACCCTGATATGCCTGGCTGCCCAGCTTATGTCCTTTCCTTTATTCCCCTTCCGATAGAAAACTGAGGATGTTTGAAAATGAGTAGCTCCAAAAGAAGAGGGGGAGGGGTGGGGTGGAGGGAGCAGCAGTTGAACTGTCTAAGGCTTATTAGATTTAAACCCTGCATAGCATCTTGCCTTTTCTTTCTTCCCCATTCATTGGCGAGGCAAATGCCAGGTAAAGCATTTTGGACACTGAGGTATCAGGGGGCCACTGATGAATTAAAACCCTGTTTGTCAGGGACAGACATTCTTCCAGTCCTGAGTATAATGGAAGTGACTTAGTGGTCATAGGAGTCTCAGAAGGGCCTGGGGCTGTGAGGATGCAGAATGCAAAAGAGGCAGAAAAATGTCCTTTTGCTTTTCTCAGAAGGAAAATATTGCCTAGATATTATAAATTGACCAAAGTTGAGGGGAGCAATGCCTTGCTGTGGGCTGTGGAAAAACTTCAAGCATCTCTCAGGTGGAGGCAATCCATTGCTTCTTGAGCCTGCATTATGCACCGGGGGTGGGGGGGCTTTATATGTGTTATCTATTTTAGTTCTCACAAGGCCACCCCCATTTTACAGATGAATATAATGAGTCATGCCGCTAGGATGTGGCGTAACTGAGACTCTTACCCGTGTATCTAGCTACAAAGGGCATTGTGGTTGGAATCTTTACAACTGGAATGAAGCAGAAGTGTAGATATTGAGATGCAAAGTCCGATCTAGCATAAATACAAGTTTTGTTTTTCTTTCATTTTACACTGAATTACCCAAGAATTAATTTCAGACTCCGTACATCCCACTCCTTCCTCTCACCCTTCCTCTGGCCTAAGAGCAGCGCTAGCTTTAGGATCGTCCTGAGGCCAACCAGCTCAAGCAACTACAACAAAGAACACACCACCCCAAGGACATAATTACAAACATATGTAAAGATTTAACTACAAGGATGTTCAACACCGAACTATTTGTAATATCAAAAAAAAATAATAATAAGAGGGAACTCTCCAAACACTCAAAAGTAGGCACTTGAGCAAATAAACTGTGGTGCAGTCATTATATAGGGAATTCTATGCAGCAATTAAAAATTATTTGTGTGACAATATTTAGGGACATAAGCATGATCAGGGGTTCACAAGATATAATGTTGATTTTAAAAAGCAGGTTATAAAACCATTTGACTATTGGCATTGTAAGTGGTTTTTAATTCTTTTTGATTATTAGAATGTTTTCAATTTTCTATATTGAATATCTGTTGTTTTCGTAATAAGAGGAAATAATGAAAGGTTATTTATAACATGAATAATAAATATTCCAGCCTCAACTCTCCTTCAACTGTGATAATGAAAGCACCAGTTTACATGAACACAAAGAGAAAAGAAACCCTAAGTCTGCAGAGAAATCTGACTAAATAATTGGCATCTTTGTTCAAGGAAAGGGGAGCGTCTGCTTTCTGTCTCCCCGAGAGGGGACATGTTTGAACGACAGCAAGCTGGATTGGAGTTGAACACAAGGAAGCACTGCATTAATGCAGTTGTCATCCAAACACACCATAGACATCTACCCAGTGGGTGTCAATAATCAGCATGGTTAGCTGAACCGAGAAGAGTCATGTCACACAGAGGATTGGCAATACCAGCTACAGCAACAGCTACATGGCCTATGCGCCATATGCCTTCTATAATTCAACAATAATCATTAGATGACGCTCATTTAACATACGAGGAAACAGAGGTTAAATTAGATGCTTAGCAACACACATCCAGAAAGTAGCAGGGTTGATCTTGGAACCCAGGTCTGTCTAGTGCTAATGCCCAATTCCATACACTGTGCTGATTTCCTTGGCTTCCTCCTCTACCAAAAAATATTATTCTCACCAAGCTTGCTGTAGTGTGCAGTATTTTTTCATAAACTTGTTAAATTTTAGAATACTTTTAGATTTACAGAAAAATTATGAAAATAGTACAGAGTTCCCCTATAATCCGCAGTGAGGTTGTCCTACTATGAATATCTCATATTAGCATGTCACAATTAATGAACTAATATTAATATATTATTATTTATTAACATGTATATAATATCTAGATTTTCTTAGTTTTTACTTAATATCCTTTTTCAGTTTCAGGTTCCCACCTTACATTTATTACCTTAGGCTCCTCTTCACTGAGATATTTCTCAGACTTTCCTTGGTTTTGATTACCTTGACAGTTTTTAAGGAGTACTATTCAGGTATTTCATAGAAATACCTCAATTGGGATTTGTCTGATGTTTTTTCTCATGATTGGATGACTGGGGTCATGGGTGTTGGGGAGGGACATCACAGAGGTGAAGTGTTATTCTCATCACCGCATACCAAGGGTACATTTTATCAACATGACTTATCACTGATAATGTTCCTCTTGATCACATGGCTAAGATAGTGTTTTGCAGGTTTCTCCACTATGCATTTACTCTTTTTTTCCCCTTTCAAACTGTAATCTTTGTAAGGGAGTCATTATGCGAAGCCCACTTTTAAAGAATGGGGGACACTTGAGGACAGAGTAGGCAGAAAAATTATTTGGAATTCTGCGTGGGAAATTTATCTATATTCCCCCATTTATTTATCTACTCAGTCATTTGTCTACATCAGAGTGGACTCATGGATATGTATTTTATACTTTAGGCTATAATCCAATATAGGTTTCCCGCACTACCTGAAAGTATGGTAAGACTATGCTTAAGTTCTGTAGGAAACTGCCAGAATGTCTGCTAAAGTGGTTGCATCATTTTCCATTCGTACCAGCAATAAATGAGAGTTCTTCTTGCTTAGCATTCTTGCCAGAAATTGCTATTGTCAGCTTTTTGGATTGTAGCCATTCTAATAGGTGTATAGTGGTGTCTAGTTGTTTTAATTTGCATTTCTCTAATGACAAATTATGTTGAGCATCTTTTCATATGCTTCCTTGCCATCTGTGTATCTTCTTTGGTGAGGCTTGTCCAGATCTTTTTCCTATTTTTAAATTGGTTTGTTTGTTTTCTTGTTGTTCTGTTTTAGAGAGTTCTTTGCATATTTTGACTGCAAGCTCAGATCTGTGTTTTGCAAATATTTTCTCTCAGTCTGTGGTTTGTCTTTTAACTCTCTTAAGAATATCTTATACAGAAAAAAGTCTTTAATCTTAATAAAATCCAACGTACCAACTTTTTCTTCTATGGATCATTCTTTTGTTATTGTATCTAAAAATTCATCTTCAAATCCAGGGTCATGTGGATTTTCTTTTGCTTCGAGAAGTTTTATACTTTTACATTTAAACTTAGGTGTATGATTCACTTTGAGTGAATTTTTTTGGGGAGGTCCATGCTTAGAGGTTCATGGTTTTTTACACATGGATGTCCAGTTGCTACAGTGTCATTTGTTGAAAAGACTATTCTTTCTTCATTAAATTGCCTCATTTTTGTAAAAAATGAGTTGAGTTAGTTTTGCTTTTATCTGTTTCATTAGTGTTCTGTAGTTTCCACATATATAGATACTACAACAAAATTTTGTTAGATTTATATTAATATTTCATTTTGTGGGTGCTATTATAAATGATATTTTTAGTAGTAAAATTCATTACTGGTACATAGGAAAGCAATCAATTTTCTGTATTATTCTTGTATCCTGAAATCTTGCTGTCATCACTCATTAATTCCAGGAGTTTTCCTTGTTTGTTTGTTTGTTTTTTTAATCAGTTCTTTGGGATTTTCCACATGGCATCCGAGAATGATGGTTTCATTTCTTCCTTCCCAATCTGTATATTTTAATGATTCTTTTATGATTGCTTTAGATGAAACTTCCATTATGATATTGAATTGAAGTTGTGAGAAAAGGTTTTCTTGCCTTGTTCCTGATCTTAGGAGGAGAGTGCCATTAAGTATGACATTGTTATAGGATTTTTTAGCTGTCCTTTATCAAGCTGAGGACATTCCCCTCTATTCCTAATGTTCTGAGGGGTATTTTTTTTTTTTTTTATCATGAATGGGTATTGGATTTTTTCAAATCCTTTTTTGGTGTCTTCTGATACGATCATATGCCTTATATTCTTTGTCCATTCATATGGTTGATACATTGAAATCATACATTGATTTCAAATGTTGAACCAGCCTTGCATACCTAGAATTAATCTCATTGGGTCGCAGCATATAATTATTTTTATACAATGTTGGAATTTATTTGCTGATATTTGGCTGAGGATTTTTACATCTATGCCATGAGATATATCGGTGTGTAGTTTTCCCTTCTTGTAATCCCTTTTATCTGGTTTTAGTTTTAATGTAATGCTGGACTCATAAAGTTACTTTGGAAATTCCCTCCCCACTCCCAATTTCTAGTTACTGAAAGAGATTGTGCAGAATTGGTCTTCTTCCATGCTTGGTAGAGTTCACCAGTGAAACCATCTGGGCCTGGTGTTTTCTTTTTTGGAAGGTTGTATTCAATTTGGAAGGTTGATTCAATTTCTTTAATACTTACAGGGATATTCAGGTTACGTATTTCTCTTTGTGTGAGTTTTAGTAGTTTTTCTCTCTCAAGGAACTGGTTCATTTCAAGTAAATTATCAAATTTGCGGCCATAGAGTTTTCATAATATTCTTTTATTCTCCTTTGCATATCCATGGGATCAGTAGTAATAACCCTTCCTTCATTTCTGATATTGGAAAATTGTTTCTCTTCTCATATTTAATTGGTTAGCCTGGCTAGAGGTTTATTAATTTTACTGATCATTTCAATCTATTTCCCTATTTTCAATTTCATTTTCTATTCTAATTTTTATTATTCCCTTTCTTCTGCTTGCTTTAGGCTTAAATTGTTCTTTTCCAGTTTCCTTCTCTCTAGTTATACTACCCATCTGTTCTTGTATGTTGTAAATCTTTTCCATTAGAGGCTTAACAGATTAATTATAGTCATTTTAAATTCCTTGATAGTTCAAGCATCTGTGTCATAAACTGAATCTATTCTGAGGCTTGCTTTGTCCCTTCAGACTGTGCTTCATGTGACCTCATAATATGTCTTGTAATTTAGTTGTTGTTGTTGAAAAACAGACATGTTGTATCAAATAACAAGAATTGTGTCAAATAGTCCTTTGGTGTGAGGATTTATGAGAAACTGGCTAGGATTTGGGTGTGTTTAATATTTTGTGTAGCTTTAGGTGCCAGAGGCTTCAACTTCCTTTAGGTCCTTGTTTTTGTCTCCCCGCTTGAATTCAGGCTTCCCTAAGTACTGTTCCTCAAACTACTAAAGGCTTCCCTAAGTACTATTTCAGCTGTTTCATGGGTAATCCACTGTCATTATTCTGTAACCCTGTTGTGGTGTTGGTAAGGCATAGGAACGGGGAGCTGGATTAGTTTCCCATTGTTGCTGTAATGGATTAACACAGACTTAGTGGCTTAAAACCACACACATATTGTAGTCAGAAGTCTAAAATCTGTGTCACTGGGCTAAAATACAGATGTATGGTGTCTTGTGGAAGCTGGGCTGGTGTCTTCTGGAAGCTCTAGGGGAGAATCTGTACATCTGACTTCTAACATCTGGCAGCCACATGCATGTCTTGGCTGGTGACCCTTTTCTTGAAGCACTCCAACCTCTTGCTTCTCTTTTCACATCTCCTACTTCCTTCTTTGACCTTATTGCCTCCCTCCAATAAAGACCCTTGTGATTAAATTTAAGGCCCATTAGGATATGATAATCCAGGATAACCTTCCCATCTCAAGATCATTTAACATAATCATATCTGCAAGTCCTCTTTACCATGTAAGGTAACATATTCACAGGCTCTGGGGATTAGGATGTGGCTATCGTTTGTGGGCCACTACTCAGCACATCACAGGAGTATTCTAGAATCTTCTCATTAAAATTCAGCATTTCGCACCAGAGGGCAGACAGCAGAAGCAAGAAGAACTACAATCCTGCAGCCTGTGGAACAAAAACCACATTCACAGAAAGATAGACAAGATGAAAAGGCAGAGGGCTATGTACCAGATGAAGGAACAAGATAAACAACTAAATGAAGTGGAGATAGGCAAACTTCCAGTAAAAGAATTCAGAATAATGATAGAGAAGATGATCCAGGACCTCAGAAAAAGAATGGAGGCAAAGACAGAGAAGATGCAAGAAATGTTTAACAAAGACCTAGAAGAATTAAAGACCAAACAAACAGATGATCAATACAATAACTAAAATGAAAAATACACTAGAAGGAATCAATAGCAGAATAATAACTAATCAATAGCAGAAGAATGGATAAGTGACCTGGAAGACAGAATGGTGGAATTCACTGCCATGGAACAGAATAAAGAAAAAAGAATGAAAAGAAATGAAGACAGCCTAAGAGACCTCTGGGACAACATTAAACGCAACAACATTCACATTATAGGGGTCCCAGAAGGAGAAGAGAGAAAGGATCAGAAAAAATATTTGAAGAGATTATAGTTGAAAACTTCCCTAACATGGGAAAGGAAATAGCCACCCAAGTCCAGGAAGTACAGAGAGTCCCATACAGGATAAACCCAAGGAGAAACACGCCAAGACACATAGTAATCAAATGGACAAAAATTAGGGACAAAGAAAAATTGTTGAAAGCAACAAGGGAAAAATGACAAATAACATACAAGGGAACTCCCATAAGGTTAACAGCTGATTTCTCAGCGGAAATTCTACAAGCCAGAAGGGAGTGGTATGATATATTTAAAGTGAAGAAAGGGAAGAAACTACAACCAAGATTACTCTACCCGACAAGGATCTCATTCAGATTTGACGGAGAAATCAAAAGCTTTACAGACAAGCAAAAGCTAAGAGAATTCAGCACCACCAAACAAGCTCTACAACAAATGCTAAAGGAACTTCTCTAAGTGGGAAACACAAGAGAAGAAAAGGACCTACAAAAACAAACCCAAGACAATTAAGAAAATGGTCATAGGAACATACATATTGATAATTACCTTAAACGTGAATGGATTAAATGCTCCAGCCACAAGACACAGGCTTGCTGAATGGATACAAAAACAAGACCCATCTATATGATGTCTACAAGAGACCCACTTCAGACCTAGGGCCACATACAGACTGAAAGTGAGGGGATGGAAAAAGATATTCCATGCAAATGGAAATCAAAAGAAAGCTGGAGTAGCAATACTCATATCAGATAAAATAGACATAAAAATAAAGAATGTTACAAGAGACAAGGAAGGACACTACATAATGATCAAGGGATCAATCCAAGAAGAAGATATGACAATTATAAATATATATGCACCCAACATAGGAGCACCTCAATACATAAGGCAACTGCTAACAGCTCTAAAAGAGGAAATACACAGTAACACAATAATAGTGGGGGACTTTAACACCTCACTTAAACCATTGGACAGATCATCCAGACAGAAAAGTAATAAGGAAACACAAGCTTTAAATGACACAAGAGACCAGAGAGATTTAATTGATATTTATAGGATATTCCATCCAAAAACAGCAGATTACACTTTCTTCTCAAGTGTGCATGGAACATTTTCCAGGATAGATCACATCTTGGGTCACAAATCAAGCCTCAGTAAATTTAAGGAAATTGAACTCATATCAAGTATCTTTTCTGACCACAACACTATGAGATTAGAAATGAATTACAGGGAAAAAAAAACGTAAAAAACACAAACACATGGAGGCTAAACAATACATTACTAAATAACCAAGAGATCACTGAAGAAATCAAAGAGGAAATCAAAAAATACCTACAGACAAATGACAATGAAAACACGAAGATCCAAAACCTATGGGATGCAGCAAAAGCAGTTCTAAGAGGGAAGTTTATAGCTATACAATCCTACCTCAAGAAACAAGAAAAATCTCAAATAAACAATCTAACGTTACAGCTAAAGGAACTAGAGAAAGAAGAACAAACAAAACCCAATGTTAGCAGAAGGAAAGAAATCATAAAGATCAGAGCAGAAATAAATGAAATAGAAACAAAGAAAACAATAGCAAAGATCAGTAAAACTAAAAGCTGGTGCTTTGAGAAGATAAACAAAAGTGATAAACCATTAGCTGGACTCATCAAGAAAAAGAGGGAGAGGACTCAAATCAATAAAATTAGAAATGAAAAAGGAGAAGTTAGAACAGACAATGCAGAAATACAAAGCATCCTAAGAGACTACTGTAACAAGCAACTCTATGCCAATAAAATGGACAACCTGGAAGAAATGGGCAAATTCTTAGAAAGGTATAACCTTCCAAGACTGAGCCAGGAAGAAATAGAAAATATGAACAGACCAATTACAAGTAATGAAATTGAAACTGTGATTAAAAATCTCCCAATAAACAAAAGTCCAGGACCCGATGGCTTCACAGGTGCATTCTATCAAACATTTAGAGAAGAGCTAACACCCATCCTTCTCAAACTCTTCCAAAAAATTGCAGAGGAAGGAACACTCCCAGACTCATTCTATGAGACCACCATCACCCTGATACCAAAGCCAGACAAAGATACCACAAAAAAAGAAAATGACACACCAATATCACTGATGAATATAGATGCAAATATCCTCAACAAAATACTAGCACACAGAATTCAACAGCACATTAAAAGGATCATACACCATGATCAAGTGGGATTTATCCCAGGGATGCAAGGATTCTTCAATATATGCAAATCAATCAATGTGAAACACCATATTAAGAAATTGAAGAATAAATACCATATGATCATCTCAATAGATGCAGAAAAAGCTTTTGACAAAATTCAACACCCATTTATGATAAAAACTCTCTAGAAAGTGGGCATAGAGGGAACCTACCTCAACATAAAAAAGCCATGTACTACAAACCCACAGCAAACATCATTCTCAATGGTGAAAAACTGAAAGCATTTCCTCTAAGATCAGGAACAAGACAAGCATGTCCACTCTTGCCACTATCATTCAACATAGTTTTGGAAGTCCTAGCCACGGCAGTCAAAGAAGAAAAAGAAATAAAAGGAATACAAGTTGGAAAAGAAGAAGTAAAACTGTCACTGTTTTCAGATGACATGGTACTATACCTAGAGAATCCTAAAGGTGCCATGAGAAAACTAATAGAGCTAATCAACAAATTTGGTAAACTTGCAGGATACAACATTCATGCAGAGAAATCTCTTGCATTCCTATACACTGATAGTGAAAAATCTGAAAGAGAAATTAAGGAAACACTCCCATTTACCATTGCAACAAAAAGAATAAAATATCTAGGAATAAACTTGCCTAAGGAGACAAAAGACCTGTATGCAGAAAACTATAAGACACTGATGAAAGAAATTAAAGATAATACAAACAGATGGAGAGATATACCATGTTCTTGGACTGGAAGAATCAGTATTGTGAAAATGACTATACTACCCAAAGCAATCTCCAGATTCAATGCAATCCCTATCAAATTACCAATGGCATTTTTTACAGAAATAGAACAAAAAATCTTAAATTTTTTATGTAGACACAAAGGATCCCGAATCATCAAAGCAATCTTGAAGGAAAAAAACAGAGCTGAAGGAATCAGACTCCCTGACTTCAGACTATACTACAAAGCTACGGTAATCAGGACAATATGTATGGTACTGGCACAAAAACAGAAATACAGATCAATGGAGCAGGACAGAAAGCCGAGAGATAAACCCACGCACCCATGGTCAACTAATCTATGACAAAGGAGGCAAGGATATACAATGGAGAAAAGACAGTCTCTTCAATAAGTGGTGCTGGGAAAACTGGACAGCTACATGTAAAAGAACGAAATTAGAACACTCCCTAACACCATACACAAAAATAACATGGTTTTAGAGACCTAAATGTAAGACTGGACACTACAAAAGTCTTAGAGGAAAACATAGGAAGAATAGTGTTTGACATAAATCACAGCAAGATCTTTTTTGATCCATCTCCTAGAGTAATGGAACTGAAAACAAAAATAAACAAATGAGAACTAATGAAACTTAAAAGCTTTTGCAAAGCAAAGGAAACTACAAACAAGAAGAAAAGACAACCCTCAGAAAGGGAGAAAATATTTGCAAATGAATCAATGGACAAAGATTAATCTCCAAAATATATAAACAGCTCATGTAGCTCACTATTAAAAAAAACAAACAACCCAATCAGAAAATGGACAGAAGACCTAACTAGACATTTCTCCAAAGAAGACATACAGAATGCCAAGAAGCACATGAAAAGCTGGTCAATATCACTAATTATTAGAGAAATGAAAATCAAAACTACAATAGGTATCACCTCACACCAATTAGAATGGGCACCATCAGAAAATCTACAAAAAACAAATGCTGGTGAGGGTGTGGAGAAAAGGGAACCCTCTTGCACTGTTGGTGTGAATGTAAATTGATACAGCCACTATGGAGAACAGTATGGAGGTTCCTTAAAAAAAACTAAAAATAGAATTACCATATGACCCAGGAATCCCACTACTGGATATATACCCAGAGAAAACCATAATTCAAAAAGACACATGCACCCCAATGTTCACTGCAGCACTATTTACAATAGCCAGCTCATGGAAGCAACCTAAATGCCCATTGACAGACAAACGGATAAAGAAGATGTAGTATATACATACAATTACTTAGCCATAAAACTAATTACTTAGCCATAAACATTACTTAGCCATAAAAATGAACGAAATTGGGCTTCCCTGGTGGCGCAGTGGTTGGGAGTCCGCCTGCCGATGCAGGGGACACAGGTTCGTGCCCCGGTCCGGGAGAATCCCACATGCTGCGGAGCAGCTGGGCCCATGAGCCATGGCCGCTGAGCCTGTGCATCCGGAGCCTTGCTCCGCCACGGGAGAGGCCACAACAGTGAGAGGCCCGCGTACCGCTAAAAAAAAAAATGAACGAAATTGGGTCATTTGTAGAGATGTGGATGTTTCTAGAGACTGTCATACAGAGTGAAGTAAGACAGAAAAACAAATATTATATATTAATGCATATATGTGGAGTCTAGAAAATGGTACAGATGGACCAGTTTGCAGGGCAAAAATAGAGACACAGATGGTAGAGAACTAACATATGGCCACCAGTGGGGGAAAGTGGCAGGGGGTTGGTGGTGGTGTGATGAATTGGGAGATTGGGATTGACATATATACACTAATATGTATTAAATGGATAACTAATAAGAACCTGCTGTATAAAAAATAAATTAAATTAAATTAAAAAAAAACAAAAACTCAGTGTTTCACTGAGTGTTTCACTGAGGCTGTGTCTTTGCGCTCTGCCCTTCACAGTTGTCTCCTCAATGCTATAACTTTATTTCTCTTTTTTTTATACCCTCTTCCTATTCCTTTCCCAGGATGAAGCATTCTCAATCAATGTCATTGAATCCCAAATACTATGGACTGTGCTCCTCTTCCTTCTCCCCTTAGGTGAAACAGGAATGCTAGAAGGAGTAATAGAAATGTCCTTCCTCTTTCCTCAACTGGAATAGGGCTCTCACCTGGAGTGCACGCATTTGTCATGAAGAGGTTCTGGGAGTATTTCATAAATATTACTTATCCTTTCCCATTCACCTGCCAGAGACACAGGGTTTTTCTCACATCTTCAAAATGAGAATCTGGTGGGGTTCCTGAAGGTAAAGCTCATAAAAAAATGTAGGGGAGTACCCTGAGACTGAGGTCCCCAGGCATTTTTGCTTAATACTCAGCCACAAGCAATTCTCAAAATTACTGTTACAGTGTTCTTACCAGTGTATGGCTCCAGAAGCTTTTGGAGGGAGCCTAGCTGTGTCTTTCTGGATAGGACTGTCTCTCCAGATTTCATAAAGGCAGCATCAGTTCTCTAAAGGGTCCAAGAACAGCCTTTGGCTTTCCGTTTTTCCAGCTTTTTCTTGTTTTTAAGATTGAAGTGATTAGTCCCAAGCTCTTTATATGCTGGAGCTGAAATCCAATGTCCAAGATTTTCACCATTATTTTCACTAAGGCTTTGAGCTAAGTCATTGGTATCTCTTAAGTTACTGTATCAGTCATGTACCAACTGGGAATGAAAATGAGGAAAGTTTCTCATGTCAATTAATAGAGAGATGGAAGAGAGCTTGGTCCCAATCTTCTGCTTTTCAGATGAGATAATTGATCATAGGTGAGGGAAAAAGAGTCAATTGAAAACATACAGTGAATTCCATCTATATTTGTCACTGAGACCAGCTTAAAATGGTCTAACTTCTGGGACTATTTAAAAGCAGATTTCCAAAGGATAATTTGCTAAAGATGAAATGTCAAACATGCCTTATGTTTGACATTTATGACAACATAAATGTCAACAACGCTTATGACACAGAGCAGGTACTCAATAAAAGTGTTTTATTTTTGTTTTAAAGTGAATCCATGAAATAAAGAGGTCATTGCATGACCTCTTACACTCACCTCTATAGGTAGTCCAGATCTTTTCTACTATGAACAGTAAAACTACAGTTACATATTTCATCACAATTTAAAAATTTCAAAAACTACAATTAGAGATTGGACAAATCTGGTTAATGGTAAACTCACGCTAGGTTAATATTTCTTTCCCTTTACTTTCTTTTTTCATAAAGTTACAAAAAAGAAATGTTATACTTGAAGGTCTCCATTGTAATATTTATATGAGTTATCAACTGCTGCGTAACAAATCATACCAAACTTAATGGCCTAAAACACACATTGTTATTTCTCTTGAGTATGTGTATCAACAGAGTGGTTCTTGTCTTAGCTTGTCTTATTTGTGAACCTGCCAGCAGCTGTGTGTCAATCAACTCTGCTGACTGTAAATTACTCATAGATGGCCTCAGCTGGGCCCTCTCCATAAGTAATTTGATCCCCCAAAAGGTTAGCCTGGGCTCTTGACGTAGCCAATGATTGGGTTCCAAAGGAAAGTGAGCAAAACACCTCATTAGGCCTCGATTTAGAATGACTGCACTGTCACTTCCATTATATTCTCTTAGCCAGCGTCAGTCAGAAGGCCACATTCAAGGGACAGGGAACCAGGCTTTACCACTTGACGGAAGAGGCAGCCAAGTTGTATTGCAAAGGGTATGGATATAGGAGAAGATTAAGAATTGCGGCCAGTTCTGCATTTACTCTACGAGCTTCTAATAATGGAACAATTTCTCCTAATTTTCCAAAATGCTGTTTGGCATTATATTGTATGGATGCTGAGTTTAGAATTAATGAAAAGGTGAAAGTGGGGTCACTTCTCTGGTCAAAGTATATTCAAGAAATGTATTCAATCACCAATTTTCTGTAAGCAAGTCACCAAGGTGCCCGAGTCTCTGCTGCACTGAGGAGGGGCATCTGCTGAGCACCTCACACCTTCCCAGGTAGATAACCACAGCCTGGGATGACGGTGTCTGCGTTGGGTGGCCAGGCGATATAGACATCACCTTGGAGCAGCAAGTTCCAAACATGAGACCCAGATCATTCCTCTGACTTTAAAACTGACTAATGAATCTATTAATAAAACATGCAATTTGTGTGTGTATCTAGGATTCAGAGTCTTTCTCTTTCTGAACATCTTTGCAAACTGAGCTAATGGCCAACAAGACTTTCATATACATCACATCATTTGATCCTCAAAATAGCCTTGCAAGCTGAACAAAGGCTGTCACCCCTGTTCTGTAGATCAGATCATGGAGGTATTTCAATTTCGCTAAACTCACACATGGGTTAATCACCAAACCAGAGCTCTCGCTGAGTTTTCCTAACTCCTGGCTCACATTTATAGGGGGTTATATTCCTCTCAAGCACTTCCCTCTGAATTTCAGAAAATAGGCAAGTTTGGGGTTGAACACTTCCCTGATGAGCCACTGTCTCAGCTACCACGTGTTGTAGCCACCACCACTGTGGGCTTTAAAATGCATTTTTATAGACTGATTCATTTACTCTATTATTCTAAGTGGGCCTCAGGGAATTTTAAGAGAGAAAGAAACACAAAAATAGACAACAAATCCAAATTCTGTTACATTTGGTATAAAGAAAAGAATTAATTTTCCTCTCTTCCTACCCAGTAAAGATTTGAAGCCACAAAGAACCCTCATTAACCTCCTATCTTACCCTTATAATTATCAATAATAATAATCAGAGCTGGTGGGTCCGTGCTTCAAGGATTAAATTATGAACCCAACGTTGATAATGTTATTATTGTTCATAATAATGATGGCATGATTAGAGGCTGCTTTTACACTTTCACCTCCCATCCCACACCTCCACTGATTAAGTCTATAATACACCCTATTTAATTAAGTATCTTTGCCCTTATTTTGCTGATGGTAAATTAAGGCACACAGAGGTTAAATGCCTTTCTCAGTACCACTGAGAGAGGTTGTTTGTGGACCTTGGTGTCTGAGCTTTGTAACCCGGGAGGCTTGGAGGAATGAAAAGAGCATGAATTTAAAAATAATACCAACCAGGATGTGAAGCCTGGTTATGCTACTTTCTAGCTCCTTGACTTTGAGCAAGAGATTGACTCTCTGAGCCTCAGTTTCCTCTTGGGTAGATGACCTGGCAGGATTATGGTAAGGAAGCTCCTGGCCCTCAAGGAATTTGATTGATTGGGACGCATTCAGTTAAGCACATTTTATTTCCCTTCCAACTCATTACTAATGTCAAATGAAAAAAAAAAAAGCACAACCGAAAAGTTGAGAATTATATTTTTGAGAATTATATTTTATTTGGCAGAAAAAACTGAGGACTTAAGCCTGGGACACAGCCCCTCAGTGAGCTCTGAGAGATTGCTCCAAAGAGATAAGGGAGGAACCAGGATATATAGGGGTTTTTGCAACAAAGACCAGGTAGTCTGTTAAATAAAGAAAACCAGGTATCTCTAGTTAATGAACTCAGCACTTTTCTTTGTATGGGAAGATGCAAGAACCTGGGCTCATCGAAATCATTCCTTTGATATGCATCTTAGCTGTCTAGGGCCAGTATCCTGTGCTCTCCCATCCTGAGTCCCTCAGGGTACACCATTGCGGGTGGCCTCAGTGGCTGAGGGCTTGGCGAAGGGCAGTCTGTTACTCTCCATTAGGGGGTGGCGGTAGTAACTTGATGGCTGTAAATACTTTGTTTATTGATATGGCAGGCAACATTTTTCACTCACACTACGAGTCTCTTCAGATATAAAAACTCAACAAAAATACCAATTCTTGAAACTGCTAACCCCTTAGTCTACTCTTGCATTAATCTAGCACTCATTTACTGAATACATTTTGTGGGCAAGACACAGTTTTCAGTGTAACAGAGAAATGTTTTTGTAAATGTGGTCTTTAGACTTAACAATAGGATCACCTGGGATAATTGCTTGTAAGATAGATTCCCAGGTGCCATGGGAGATTGACTGAATCAGAATCTCTGTAGGTGGAGATCTGCAAGCTCCAAGTGATTCATCTGCACCATGACATTTTATATGTACTATAATAACACTTATAAGCTGCAGTTCCTATTTTCCAAGGTCCTAAAGAGTAAGAAAGGAAAGTTATGTGTGCAAATTAATATAGTAAAATATATGAAATGATCAAGTACTCTAAGGAATGTTCAAACGAACTGCTAGGAAATTTGGGGCAGGTGAGACCACTTAATCTCAAAAGTGATCAGGAATTCCCTGGCGGTCTATTGGTTAGGACTCCATGCTTCCACTGCAGGGGGGCCCAGGTTCAATCCCTGGCTGGGGAACTAAGATCGCACAAGCCTCGCAGTACAGCCAAAAAAAAAAAAAAAAAAAAAAGTGATCGATAAGTTCTCCAACCAAAAGGTGATACAAGTTGCCCATGAAAGTGTGACCATGATAAAGATTTAACCTTTTACCTTTGGCCAAAGCTAGTCTTTACAGAATTGTAGGTGATTGTCTTTACCCAATGGTGGCCTCTGGCATCATGGTAGGAACAAATTCAGCACTTATCCATCATGCAAATCTTGGGCCGTTTTTTTTTTTAATAAATGTATTTCTTTATTTTTGGCTGTGTTGCGTCTTTGTTGCTGTGTGTGGGCTTTCTCTAGTTGCGGCGAGCGGGCTCCTCATTGCGGTGGCTTCTCTTGTTGAGGAGCACGGGCTCTAGGCGCACGGGCTTCAGTAGTTGTGGCACACAGGCTTAGTTGTTCCGCGGCATGTGGGATCTTCCCGGATCAGGGCTCAAACCGGTGTTTCCTGCACTGGCAAGCGGATTCTCAACCACTGCACCACCAGGGAAGCCCCAGGGCCATTTATTTTTAATGTCCAGAATCCTGAAATTCAAAATCCGTTCCTTTTGAACTATTGTCAAAGTTATCGATTCCAAATTCAAAGGCTAAGAATTGATTTTTTTGTTGCCTACTCTGCTGGAACAATGCTTCCCTGAGGGTGTGAAAATGGAATGCCCCTACGTATGGTTCCAGGGGATGACCACAGTATGTAAGGCAATGTGAGGCAAAAACATGTTAGTAATTCAAAATATTATCCCACTCTATTGATTATTAAAGAATGATTTCCCCATTGCACCCTTTGTAATCTTCCCTCATTTCAGTAGCTTCAACACCATAACAACACAAGGTGAACTCTACAATCATAATAATAAGAGCTAATACTTCTCATCTTCTAACCTGTGATAGGTGCTGGTCTACATGATTCAAATATATTATAACTGATTTTCTCATTAATTAATTTAAGCTGTGAGGGAATGCTCAGAAGAGGCAAAGAAGCAAGACCATAAGAAACCACTGCCTCCAATTCAGAGATGTTTGTACTCAAACGTCTTGTCCAGAAAGTTTTCTTCTCTTTTTGACTCTTGGCACCTTGTGATTTAAAACACCTACCAGAATTTCTGGAATATGCCCACCATCTTGCTGCAAGTGGTATCCATCTGGTCCTTGCTCATATCTTACCTTAATTGATTAAACATAAAGTAAAAATACCTAGATCCTACATATCAACTAGGAGACAAAGTAAAATGTTCTAAGAAAAACAGAGGTGAAGGTTTCTCAACAATGTCCCTATTGAATTAATATTTAAAATGAAAGGTGTTAAAAGGATGAAAAAAAAGTTCTTATTTCTGGTGAGTAAAGATAAGGAAGAATGAATGTTAGCTGAGGCTGGTATTCCCCTAGATCCTTGCCACTTCTCCAACTTTGAGTGTGTATTTTCTTACTCCCGTGAACAGGCAGGAGGATGGGTATACAGTGGGCCCTTGGCATACCCAAGGATGTGGTACCCATATGGAACAGGTTCAACCAACTACAGATCAAAAATATTTGGGGAAAAAAATTCCAGAAAATTCCAGAAAAACAAAACTTGAATTTGCTGCACTGACAACTGTTCACATAACATTTGCATTGTGTTTATAAAATTTACATAGTATTTACATTATATTAGGTATTATAAGTAATCTAGAGATGATTTAAAGTACATGGGAGGATGTGCATAGGTTATATGCATAGACTGTGCCATTTTCTATAAGGGACTTAGGCATCCACAGCAGATATTGAGGGACAACTATAATTTGAAAACCTGGAAATGTGATAAAAGAGGATATTCCAAAAGGAGGGAACAATCTGGATATAAAAAGGCATCATCACCTCCAACAGCATCAGTGCCATCATCTACCCTCTACTGGATTTTTCTATGTTTCAAATAATACCACCTTATTTATTCTACACAGAAGACCTACAAGATAAGCATCACTTTAAACATTTTGTAAATGGTGATCCTGAATTTCCAAGAGATTGAGTTCCTTCATTAAGGAAATGCAAATCAAAACCACAATGAGACACCACTTCACAGCTACTAGAATGACTGTAATTTAAAAATTTTAATTAAAAAAGAAAATAGCAAGTGGTGACAAGGACGTGGAGAAGTTGGAACCCTTGTATTACATTGCTAATGGGAATGTAAAACAGTACGGCTGCTGTGGAAAACAGTGTGGTGGCTCCTCAAAGAGCTAAACTTATGGGAATTCCCTGGCGGTCCAGTAGTCAGGGCTCCATGCTTCCACTGCAGGGGGCACGGGTTCGATCCCTGGTCAGGGAACTAAGATCCCACAAGCTGCGTGGCACAGCCACCAAAAAAAAAAAAAAAAAAAAAGCTAAACTTAGAATTACCATATGACCCAGCAGTTCCACTTTCCAAGTATATACCCAAAATAATTAAAACAACGACTCAAACAGATACTTGTACACCAGTGTTCATCACAGCATTGTTGGAGGAGGTAATCAAGAGGATGTGACTGCCAGTTGACCCAGGAGCTGGACCCAGGCAATCCTTACCCCCTCCTGTCCTCGGAATGTGCATTCTACACACAGTTCCCACAGTGGGTGCTGCTTTCAAGGATGCAGCCTTGAGAGAGCAACGTGATGTTGAGACCATCTGTACGGTATACATGACTGAACCCCGTTAAGACCTCTATATAAACTTTCAAGAGTCTGGTGGACAGGTGCAGAGATCTACTTGTCTTGCAGCCACTCAAGACAAGCCTTGTATGTAAGTTCCCTTGCACTGCCACCTACCAACCTGGAGGGGTCTGCCTCTTTCTCTGCTCTCTCCCTGCCCTCTGTGTATGGGGGTGAGTTTCAGAATTCACCTGGGAAACTCCTGAGGTTTCAAGGCAACAAGTATCATTGTCAATAGTCAAAAGGTGGAAACGACCCAAATGTCCACCAGCGGATGAATGGATAAACAAAATATGGCAAATTCATACAATGGAATATTACACAATGGAATATTATTCAGTCTTTAGCACATGCCGACACATGGTACAAGATAGATGAATCTTGAAAACGTAGTACTAAGTGGCACAAACCAGACACAAAAAGACAAGTATTGTATCACTTAAAGGGAATAAGGCAAACTCATAGAAACAGAAAATATGTAGATTAGAGGTTACCAGGGACTGAGGGGAGAATGAATGAGGGGTTATTATTTAATGGGTAGAGAATTTCTGTTTGGGGTGATAATGTTTGGAAATAAATAGTGGTGATGATTGCACAACACTGTGAATGTGATCGATGCCAATGAATTGTACATTTTAAAAATGGTTAAAATGGCAAATTTTATCTTATATATATGTTACTACAATTTTTAAAAAGAAGAGGTAGAGTTACTTACCAAAGTCACACAGTGAGTAGGTAGCAGAGGTGAGAAGCAAAGCCATATCTGTCTAAATCAGATATCTTACATACTAGATTGTTCTACTTTTCTATACTCATGAACTTAGGGAAATTGCAGATTGCAATGGAGACACATACATTAATTCCTTTATTTTGTGTAGAAAAACTCTCTTTAACTCTTGCTTTCTTGTTCCCTGCATCTAGTAACTTGGAACAAATCATCATTTTCCATGACCTTAAATCTTGTAGTTTAAGAATCTTAACCCCCATTCCTCCATCACCCCAACTGCTGAAAATAACAAGGTTTGGATATATTTTCATTCATTTCATAGCCTTACAGGAACAAAGACATTGTACCATGTTAATGACCTTTCTATTTTCTCTGTTTATCTTTTTTAAAACCATCTATCAGTCCTGATTCTGTGGGAGATTTCAATGCTATGTCATTGAAACTTTGCTATTCTTTGAATTTGAAGGGGATAAAATATAAACTTATCAGGCTTTTCTATGTGGTCCTCACTTTAGAATTTAGTATAAAAATAGTAGCAGTTGGAAAACCTAGCCTCTGGCCTATTTTCTCCCACTGACTGGCTGGGGACCTTGGAAAAGTGACTGACAAATATTCAATGCTGAATAAATAACGGTGGTTGTTATTGTTATTACTATGATTATTAAATGTCAGTGATACCTTAGTCGCTGTATCCATAAACTAAAGAAGTTTGATTTGATGATTTCTAAGGACCCTTTCTGCACGTGTTTTCCAGAATTCTAATTTTTTATGAAAAACATTAGGAGAAAATGAATCTGCAAATCTCTCTCTTCTAACCCTCTTCTAGTTCCTCATTGCGGGAACTTTTTTTCTAACTTTCAAAGGTTGCTTTTGTTGTTAACCATAACTTATTGTTTTCCCACACTTGGTCAGATTTTTCTTCCCTGGTCTCATTACCCCTCAGGTGAAATTGACACTTTCAAAGCTTGGTGAGTGGAGTGTGAAATAATTAAATTTGACAAGCCTATTGCTTCAGATTGAGTCCAACTCTCAAATAGTGGGATTGATTTTCCTCCAACTTAGGATAAGAAATGGGTCTGACAAGTTACCACTCAAAAGGAGGCTTTTCAGAGAATTTCAAGCAGGTGAAAGTTGGGCTTATATTGAAAACTGTCCTTCCTGCTATGATGCAGAGAACAGTGAGTCGACTATGTAACTCATCTACATAGAGCCAGAGCTGTCATTTGTACTAATTAAGGGAAGGCCAGTCTAAACTCCAGAAGTGCATGTTTTAGAATTTAATTCAAGTCCCTATGGGGACATGTTGATGGAAATAGAAAAATATTCATTGGTAACTAGCACATAACGTGCTAGTTATAACACAGTGCTTGAAAATTGTTCTCTTAAGGAGTCTAATCATTCTGTGGACTCTAGATCAGTAAGCTTTAACTTACTTGCAAACTTTGCAGATAATGCAAAGAATTTTATCCACTCTTAGTGGACCCCTGAAATAATAGCATTAAGTGGAATGGCTTTTACTCAGCTTCTCTTGTTTCCATATAAAGGAACTTCCATTAACATATTATTCTTGGACTTTCTATACCCCCAGGGAAGTGGCTTATCTGACTGGTGAGTTCTGCCCCCAAAATGGGTATGTAAAGCTCCTCAATTTGCATCTTTGTTTGTTTGTATTGTTTTTTTCAGGTCTGCCTGCCTGTAGGGAGGGTACATGTTCAGCTGCCCTTTGTCATGTGCTGAGCTTAGTTGAGCAGTTTTCTCTCTGCCTGGAGGACTGTGATTGCCCACTGTACCAGTGACTGGGCAGGTAAGCTTAACTTATTCAGAGATAAAGTGTTGGTAGGCCCACCTGGGCAACAGACCCAAAGCCACATCATCTAAGAGCTTCGATGGTAACAGTGGTGATAGACTGATTTTTCTCTTGGTTCCTGTGCCTACCTCTCAATTGGTTCTAAACACGGGTGGAAAATAAGATGTCACTTATTGGAACAAACATTATGTTCCATAGTGATATACAGGGCATGAGCCTAAAATTAGCTCATTGTGTCTCTGTGTGGACGGGGAGAGATTGAATATGTATATTTTGCACACATTTGTGTAAAGGTCACAAAATTAAAGGTTAGGTGATCCAAGTTCAAGTTGAAACTCTATCTAACTAGAAAGGCATCGTGGATGGATTCTGGAGCCAGATCTGCCTGGATTAGCATCCTACACCTGCCAAGTAGTATATAGCTTTGCTAACTTTGGAAACATTCCATGACTTCCCTTTATCTCCTTCCCTCTTCTAAATGGGAGAGAATAATACCTACTGTGTGAGGCTGCAGTAAGGATTAGATGTGACGGTATGTGTAAAGATTGTGACACGTATTTTGCCTTGGAAAAATGGCTTTCCCCCTGACAGCCTCTGTCTCTTCATTTGCAAAAAATAAGTGGCAAGACTCAGATGTTTAAAACGTTTCTGCAAGTCTGATGGTCTATGATTCTGTTCTGAAGACTCTGAGAGTAAAATCATGGTGCCTGTGAGTTTGTGTGTATGTGTGAGTATGGGGTTTATGTCTGTGACCCACAAATTCTTGCTTCCTCTCTAGATCTCCAAAATTTTACCATTACTGGAAAACACCAACAGAGGGCATCAGGATTTAATTCTGGGTGAGTTGTTGCTGGAGGCTGAGGTTCTGGTTGCCTGACAGGTCTCTAAGCAGAGCTCTTTCCCCAAAGGCGCGATAAAGATCTCACTCTCCTTCTGACACTGCAGCAACCTCAGCCCCTTCCTTCCCATCTGGCGCTGGGGTACATGCTCTGGCTTCTGTTTCTAGAGTTTCTTCCCCAGGGGTATCTGCCTTTGCCTGGTAAGGGTGCTGACGCATTTATGGAAACAGAACAGTGATTAATGACATCTGAGCTCTTTCTGCTGAGTGCTGAACTGAGATATGCGGGTCTACCCAAGGGCTGCTCTCCTGTCTAAAATGACACCAGGGAACCTTCCAGCAGGCATACAGAGTAGGGCGGGCAAAGCAGAGAGGGGAGTAAGGAGGGAACCCAGGCAAACAGGTGGTCCGCTCTGTGCTTCAGTGTACCCTCTTGCTAAAGGTGTAATTACACTTCACTCCGGGGACACTTCCATATCACACTGAAGGAAAAGGGCTACGTTTGGAGCCAAGTGTCCTGGTATGATCTCTGTCACTAAATGTATTCTTACGGCAAGAAACAAATTCCGAGCTTCATTGTCTTAATCTGCAAAATGGGAATAATCCCATCACAACTTCCTTGTGGGATGGTGTTGAGAAGCAACGGGGAGGAGGCATGAAAAGGCATTTTGGAGAAGTGTGAAATGTCTACATAAAGGGTAGCCTATCGAAAGCACCTTTAGGTCTTGCAATGATTCTGGTGGTGGTGGCAGTGGCATTAGTCATGTCAGTTGGGTCGTAACCACACTCAGAGATGCTGGGAGGGGTTGCCATTCAGAGTGCCAGCTGTGGAATCAGATGGTCTGAGTTCACATTTCGTCTTGCCGTTCACCTTGCAAATCACCTGTAATCTATAAAGAGGGAATAATAGTCATAGCACCGACCCCATGTTTTGTGAGAAACATACCAGATGTTGCACGTAAAGCACTTAGTACATGTCCTGGAATTGAGTGAATGCTTAATAAATTGTAGTGATCATTTTTATCATAATTATTGTTTCTTCCTGGTAAGAGGAGACTTTCCTGAAGGATGTCCTAATGCCTCACACCTGGAGAACCTTTCCAGATGACTGTGACTCGCAAAGGCTCCCCGTTTCCCTAAACTGCCTTAACACTTAAAATCTGTGCCAGCAGCCCCCAGGCACAATCCCACCTTACATGGCCTGGAACATCTCATAGCAGCTTGTATAATTCTGTCCCCACTTGGCATCCTAGTTCCTGCATGCTGGACACTGTGAACCCCTCTCCTCTCCTTCAGCACCCAAAATATTTATATTCTCATCTAGCATTATAGTTGCATTGGTTTGCAGATATGCAAATACATCCAGGGCCACACACTCACACTGGCTGACTCTCTGCATTTGATCTCTTTCCAGAGCAGGACCCAGGGGGAGTTTGAGCTGGAGATGCCCTGGGGCCAGGCCTTGGGCCAGTGTAACTGGGAATTAGCCATGCCTTTGCTGCTGTGTCCCTGGACCGTGGGATGGGCCTATGCTCTCAGATGCTCCACACTAGAGGGACTTCGGTGGCAGGTCAGGCCGTGGGGTCTGCTTAGGTGTCTGCAGGCTGACCTGATGGGAGAGGAAAAGAACAAAATGAGATCCGTTGTCACAGCAAGGGAGTTCTTCTGTATAGACATGTACCCGGGGATCAGCTTGTGGTCCAGGAAATGATTTCCTCTAGCAGGGCACAAAAGAAAGAATGGTGAGCAGTCTTGAATCTCACAAAAAAAGTTATAAAAGGAAAGAAACAGCCACAACAATGAAAATAATCCGAATTATTTATCCTGCTAGGTTGTAATTACTTGGCCGCTCCCCCGCTCATTAATAAGAGCAAACATGGACTTCGCCAGGCACTGAGCTAAGCACTTTACACTTACATCTTACAGTAGTGCTGTCGGGTCTCTTATTGTGTCTGTTTTTTTAAATATGAAAAACTGGAACTTGGGAAGGCCCAGCGACTCTCCCTGAGCCACAAAGCAAGCACATGGCAGAGTTCAGGCTTTAACCTCTGTCTTCTGCTCCCTCCTCCTCCCCGCCTGTGCTTCCTGCTGCCCAATCTGTAAAATGTGACTGTCATTCCGTTGAATTAGATCAAAGGTGCCTCCAGCTACCTGATCATCAGCATTTCTCAAGGTGCTCTTGAAAAGTGCAAAACCCAGGCCTCTAGAGTCTTAGGTGAGACTCGCAATGTGTGTTTTTTCACAATGCCCCAGATAATTGTGTGGACCGGCCAAGGCCTCATCTAAGGGGATCCCAGAAGACACGACCAGGTTCAAGATTCCACACTTCTTGTGTCTTTTACCTCTCGGCTGGGAAGAAAAGGGGGTTGGGCCCCATGTAGAGACAGCTGAAATAGGGCCTGGAGCCAGTCTCAACCCTTCCCCCATGGGCCTGCCCATAAATATCACCCTTTTGGGACTGGAGCCAATGTAGATCAGAAGCATTTTCCCCTCGAAGCATCTAATGTCTGGATATGTCAGCTAAGTGGAGCAGCAAGACTGTACAGGCTTTGCTGGTTTTTGGATGGCAGCAGCTCGTCTGGACTCACAAGACATTAACTACCAGCCTTTGCAAAGTCGCTGTGCAAAAATCATTTTCTCTGAGCACTTATATTTGGCCCATCTAGACAGTCAGTCGCTGGTATCCTTTTCCTCCTCCCACATCCACTTGGGCCAAACTTACCTTCCTAAATTGTTCTCCCAAAGCAAGATTATCATCTGAGATTAGCGGCAAGATCTGGGATCTAGTTCCAGCTCCGCCTGTGTCTGTGTCCTCCAGACAGGTTTCTTTCCTTGTTCCTAGATCCTCATATGACTTCTTGAACTGCAAAAGGGGTAAGGAAACTAATGCTTGTTTACTCAGCTGAGATGTAGACTCAAGTCACTGTAACCTAGTGTTTAAGGGCAGAGGCTCTGAAATTCACACCCTGAGGTCACATCTTCTCTCTGCCACTTACGGGCTGTGCAACCTGAGGCTAGTCAGTTTACCTCCCTGGACCTTACTTTTACCATCTGAAAATTAAGGATAATAACAGTACCTAAGTTATAGAGCTGTTGGAAGGATTAGATGAATAACGTACATAAAGTGCCTGGCATTTAGCAATTAGTAACTATTATTGTCATTACTATTATTAAATAAGCATATAAACAGATAACTATACTCTAGTGCCATACATGTTTGAATAGAAACTTCAGGGGTCTCTGAGTTCCTGATAAATGATCCAAACCAAGCCCAAGGTCTCAAAAAACTCCTCTGGCAGGGATGTTAGGCTCAAGTTGTTGTAAAGATTGAGTTGTGGCTTTCCAGGCAAACGCCAAAGAGACTTTCCCAGGCAACATGGATTCTCCATGGCAATACCGCTGAACCCATCCCCAGCATCTCTAGCTTTCTTCCTTTTCCTGGCATGTGCCCAGACATTCCACCTCAAGGTCATTGTACAGCTGCTTTCCCTCTGCCCACCCCCACTCATCACCAGGTGAGCCCTCTCACTCTCCCTCCCACCTGACCCTGCACTCCTGTTTCTGCCCTCTGCTCCCAGCGCTGGTTTCCCTATTCCCTATGAACTTGCACTCCCCTCTTGAATGCAGTGGAAGCCCCTGATGCTGAGTTTGCCTGGTAATGAACTTGTCTATTTCTTTAGGTTCAAGCACCTCTGTTTTATTTCGGGCTATTCCGGGCAACTGTCCACTCCCATTTGGATTCTAACCCACTCTCTCAGGATACCCTGGTGTCCACAGGCGTGTGCTCTGGGAATAAGGCATCCCGGGTGAAAGCATAGCTGACAGGGGTCTTCCGAAGTCAGAGAATGGTACAAGGCACTTGGAAAAAAGTCTTTTTCATTTGTATGCTTATTTAATCAGTAAATATTTATTTCACCAGGTGTCACAGTAAGAACTGGGATATCATTCTGAAGAAGGTCTACTGGCCCAACCCTGAGGAAATGGATGGGACAAATAGGAGGACAGATAGCCAGATAGAACAACTTATAACATGGAGTGAAGGGGAAGTTCGGGGGCTGTAGGGGCACAGAGGAGGGCGTACTGTCTCATTCAGGGTTCTCAGCTGAAAACAACTCTTTCAGCAGAGAAAGAATTGAGGGAAGGAATGAGTTAATGGTGGCCTGCAGAGAACCAGCCTTGTCCACCACACAGCACCCAAACCACAGTGTGGGAATGTGCCAGCCTCTGACCAAAGATGGCAGCACATCCCACTGGCCCTGGGTGCTGGACACCAGAACTCCCTCTTCCTGTGGCCTGAACCCCAAATGCTTCTACTATCAGCCTCAGCAGGAAAGAGAGTTTGTACAAATCTCCTTCCTCACGTTCCTGACTTTCTACTCAAGGTTTCACTTGGGTGTGCCCAGTTGGTCAGGCTGGGACTGTAACCGATCAAATTGGAGTAAGGCAGGACATTGCCCAACCAGAGTGTGTGTGGTGTGTGTGTGCGTACATGTGTGTGTTCCAAAGCTGCTGAGTAGCAGAAAAAGCAAGACAAGGATCCATTACAGATCCCCACAGGAGAGTCGCTGGGGGGCGGATAGAATGTGGAAGGGAACATGACCAATTTCTCAGAGGCATTGATCTCTCAGCTGAGCTCTGAAACAAGGAAAGAAATTAGCCAGGTAAAGACAGGCCTGGGGGAGTGTTCAAGACAGACAGAATAGCAGGTGCGTATGCTTGGAGATGGAGAACAGCAATAGTTCAGTTTATCTGGAATAGATTTGGATGGGGGCATGGTCAAAGTTGAGGTTGGAGAGGTCAGCAGAGCCAAGCTCCTAAAATCTTAAATCTCCTGGGCTGAGAAGCAGAAGCAAAAAACAAGGCAGCAATGTTCTTTTGAGAGACCAAAAAAAGATGGTTACACATTCCAAGACTGTCTCTGTAAGTGTCTCTGATGTTTCATTTCTTCTTTTATTGAAGACTGTTCATTGCAGCTCACTTAAAAACTCCCTGTAAGTAGAAATCCCTCACCATTGTGGAGAATTTCTTCCATAATATCACACAGGCGTGGGCTGTTTATGGAAGCATGAAACATTCCTTACAGGAGACGTTATTTAGCATTCATGATGGAAATATTATCAGTCTCCCTTTGGAAATTAACACAAGAGCTGCATTCTTCTGCCTCTGGTCTGCAGGTTCGCCTTGCACCTCTTGACCTGTGCAAGGCACAGTTCATACCCCACCTCCTGCATGCAGACTTCCTCAGCGGCACCCATCCTTTCTCATCTGACTTCCTCTGGCTTTGAGTACCTCACAAACCTCATGTTCTCAGGTGCATATATTACTATCTTTTAACCCTCTTGCAATGAAAAGCAAAAGGAACTCTTACTACTTTTCACAAGTTGAGATTCCTTTTTGTGAGTTCTCTCCAGAGGAGGAAGCTGGACCATAATCTGGGTATCTAGATTTACTGTTTTATGGAAAATAAAAGCTCCTCACCAGAGCTCCTTTGCACACAGTGGGCTTAGTTTCCATGCCAAATTAATATCCAAACCAATGCAGAGCCCCACAGGGAAGTGTTCTTTCCCTGAGACAGAGTCCACCACAATAAGCAATGCAGGGGTGTGACATCACTCCTGCCTGCCCAGCTATTCATCATGGCAAGTCACGGGATTCAGAGGGGAGAGATCATTGTTCCAGTGCTGTGTAAATCTCTTCTGTTCTTGAACCTGGGCTTTGTAGAAATGAGTGAACAGGCATCTACAGAAGACATCATTTTCTTAGTTATGTCTCTATTTGATACTAGAGAGATTGCATTATCTCTTTAAATCACAATAGGACTGTGTGAAAATCACTTTCTCTAAGCCATTTATTTGCCTGTAAAATAAAGAGATGACAAGGAAAGCATGTTATTTCTTCCATGAAACGCTGCCTCTTAAGAGCTCAAGTTCGGAGCCCTTTCCTCTAGGTAAATATCCCAACATCTGGAAAAGTGATCCTCTGATAACTTTTGATGGTACTTTTGCCTAGGACCCTTTGAAGTGCACCTTATATTGGTTGAAATCAAAGGATCTGAAACGTCATGGAGACCTGGAAATTCAGAATTGGCTTCAAGTACCCCGAGAAGAGGGACTAAGAAGCCTCTAGGATCCGAAGCTACTTTCTCATTTTTGTTTTATTTTGCTTCTCTTCTCTGCTTCTCTCTTGCTTCTTGTCCTTCCTCCTCAGTCATAGCATCCTCTGCTTTCTGCTCGTCCCTGGCTCCTGGTGGCTGACAAAACCCCCAGCTCTCTATTCCTTTTTCAAAAGCAACACCCACCTTACTGAGCTGATTCAGCTCAGCTGTGATCATTCATTAAGCGTTATATAAAGGTAGCTTCTCTAAAACGGGATATGGACAGAGCAGAATTTTCAACCTGCATTAGTCATCTATTGCTGCATAACAAATTACCCTAGAATTCTGTGACTTAAAATAATAGTAAATATTTTTTTTTATCTCAGTTTCTGTGGGTCAGGAATTTGGTAGCAGCTTAGCTGAGGTTTTATCTAAAAATCCCTCTTGTGGTTGTAGTCAAGATGTCAGCTAGGGCTACAGTCACCTGAAGGCTTGACCAGGGCTGGAGAATGCACATCCAAGGGGACTCCCTCACATGCCTGAAAGTTGATGCAGGCTTTGTCCAGCAGGCCTCAGTTCCTTCCCATAGGGGCCTTTTCGTGAGCTTCTTGACTCTCTTCATGATATGACAGCTGTCCTTCCCCTGTGTAAGCAATTGAAGAAAGACTATGAGGAAGCTGCAATGTCTTTTATGACCTAACCTCAGAAGTAGCACACTGCCGTTTCTATAGTATCTTATTGGTTACACAGGTCAGCCCTATTCATGGTCGGAGAAGACCATGCAATGACGTGAATACCAGGTGGTAAGAATCACTGGGGACCACCTTGGATGCTGGCTACCACAAGAGCCAGCACTAGAACAGGTTTCCAGGGACAGAGATGCAATATCTTCACTGAATGGCTCATGCCGTTGTTTCCCCCTGGGTGACCAAGGAGCTCTCTTTTAGCTACAACCTGAATATTTTTTGCTTTAAATTCTGAATTAAAACCAACTCTTTGTGCCATAGAGTGAGAGATGCTGTACAGCTGGTTAACTACGTATTCATGATTTGTAGGACACCGCTCACCCAAGAGATCTGTTCTAATTTCCTTGAAAATGGCGTTGCGTGAGCCCCCGCAGAGAGCCATGCCTAGCTCAGTGTGAAGCTCTGAGGAGTGGGTGCCCATATGTATTAATTGATGATGCTGATTCATAAGCTGCTGAGTGGAGATGCTCTTTAAATGCTCTTAAAAGAAGGTAGGGGACAAGGCAAGGAAACGCATCACTTCCGTGTGGGAAATCTGAACAGTCAATAGCTTTGACATCTGCAACGTTGGCCACTTTCTCAGAATCCAGAGTTGGCAGAAAAAACAAAGAGCTAAATAGAAGATAATAAAAGAAAATTGTATGTGCTCTGTGCCAAAAAAGGAATGGTTCTAGGAAAAAGGTTAAATTCTGAACCCTGGGCTGTCACAATAATGTGTGCTTCAAAGCCCTTATGAGTGCGGAGAAATATTCTGTGGCAAGACCAGAAGTTGGGAGACCTGGCTCCTAATCTTCAAATCAGGTGCACTGCCTTTGGATTCTCCAATGCAGAGTACACCAGGACTAAAAGCTGAATTTTTTTTTTTTTTTTTTTTTGCAGTATGGGGGGCTTTTCTTTTTTTGCCTCTCCCGTTGTGGAGCACAGGCTCTGGATGCACAGCCTCAGGGGCCATGGCCCCCAAAAGGCTTTTTTTTTTTTTTTTCACACTGTATGTGTATAATTATAAATAGGTTTTTTAGAAGTCCAGATTGGCGTCAGGGCTGGAAACTTGTTGACTTTTCTTCCCATAAGATGAAGCAATGATAAATGACCTTGATTATGTAAAAACTCATTCAATCCTCACAATCCTCTAAGGTAGGTATTATTATTATTTTTTTATCAGCATTTGTCAGATAGAGAAACTGAGTCACAGAGAGGTTAAGGGATTTGTCCAGAGACTTGATCGCAGGTGGCCTGGATCCTGGGTCTAAACTCTCAGTCATCGTGCTTCTATGTTTCTCAACAATACCGTAGTCTTTGCTGCATGAACACCAATATCAATTCTATTGGAATCATAAATTGACACAGATCATTCTTTTTATAAGAATGATATTAGTTAGAACTATTTTGATTCTGAATAAAAGAAATCAGACTCATATTTAACATATGCAAAAGGGGAAATTTATTATAAGGGGGGAGGGGATGTCTCTTGAGGAAGCCAAGGTCAGGAATGCAGCTGGACATCAGAAACAATGGGAACCAGGAACTGAAACAGCATTAGGACGCTCTCCTTGTCTCTTTTCCTTATTTCTTTCTATTATCACCTACACCTGCTTTCTTCTTCATTCTGTCTGTCTGCAGAGTTACATCTTAAAATCCCTGTTCCTTACAGAGGAGAAGCACATGTCCACAGATTCTGAGCTTTATTTTTGACACACTTGGACCCAAAGAGAGACTAGTCCAGTATTTGCTCCTAATATGTCCATAAAGCCCAATATGAAAGTGATGATTATTATCGTTGTCACGGAGGCCCTTGTGGTGGATAACTCTATTGATTTCTGTGTCTGGTGCTTGGACCAGCTCCTTTGCCCTACCTCCTCAGGTGCCTGAAGTAGGAGCAGCTGCCTTTTAAAGCAAAAGCATTACAAGGGTCCCCAGTCCTTGCTGGGCCGGTAAGGAGCTTCTTTGGACCTTTTCAAATCTGTAACTGTCTTCCAGAATTTGGTACCTGAAACAGCATCAAGAAGTAGGAAAAGTGGTTATTACTATTCTTTTTCTTTTTTTTTTTTTTTTTTAACAGATGAGGACTCAGGTTCAGAGAGATGACAATACTTATCCAATTTTGCATTGCTCTCAAGTGGTAAAGTCCTTTCTCAACGACTTTTTGTACAATGAAAGCAAAATTCAAAATTCAGCTTTTAGGGCTTCCCTGGTGGCGCAGTGGTTGAGAGTCTGCCTGCCGTTGCAGGGGACATGGGTTTGTGCCCCAGTCCGGGAAGATCCCACATGCCGCGGAGCGGCTGGGCCCGTGAGCCATGGCCGCTGAGCCTGCGCGTCCTGAGCCTGTGCTCTGCAGCGGGAGAGTCCACAACAGTGAGAGGCCCGCGTACCGCAAAAAAAAAAAAAAAAAAGGAAAAAATGCCTTTTGAGGGTTGAAAGGAGCCATTGTTCCCTGTGATAATGGGATAACTTGAAAGTAATCAAAATTTCATGTTGAAATTGGCTGCCACTGCCACATGGAAGATCGCTGAGACCCCAAGCTTCAGATGGGGAGCCCCTAGTGAAAATGTACGTCTGTGCTCAAAAATCCTGGAAATAGGGATAGATAATTGAGATTCTGGCTAAAGCAGGGTGAACAAAGATGCTCTAATTAAATGCTGCATAGGAGCTAATTAACCCATTTATGTGTTTACTTCCTTTGTGTAATAGTGGAAGCAAATATCAGCGTTCATATATTTGCAGCCTATCAGTATGTTGTGTGGGATTATTTTCCTCTTGAGTACGGTGGGAGGATGCCCACCATGGGATCTCCAAGCCCTAATTCATCTGTCCCGAGGCTTCCGCTTAGTTTTGACATTAGCTCTGGGAAGCACATGCAGGCTTTGCTCTTTGGGCCAATCACAGAAGTAATCCTGGAGGGTACCACCAGTAATCATAGCTGTCTCCTGACACAGGGTCCTTCAGACCATCCCGGAGCTGGTCTCGGGAGTCACCTTGAGGAAAGGGCCTTGGTGCTGGTAGTCCAGTGTGGGCAGCTCTCCTGACTGCTCAGTGATCAGAGAGGCTCTCCTCACTGTGGTGCTAAACGATTGACAGTTGACAGACAGGGTATTTCAGGATGCAGAGTCCCCCCACCCACTCCAGCTATGTGGCACAGGTATTTGCTTCCTTGGGGAGGAAGTGATTTATCTGTGGGAGAACACTTTTGGCGAAGTTTGCATAGGGACAGCCTCTGTCTCTGCAAGCATGTGCGTGTGTGCGTGTGTGTGTGCACGCGAGTATGCACGAAGCAGTGAGAGTGAAAGATAAAGACAACATGAACGCCCTCAAAAGGCACTTCTTTATACGAATGCTTGAAAACACATGATGCAGAAAGACATCAGACCACAGAAATGAATTTCACGGCTATACTTTCTTCTTAGCTATACTAATTCAACACAGCTGTACTACTTCTTCAGAATCAGGAGCGTGCAGTGTCACTGGCTTTATTATGAAAACCTTCACAGAGAGGAAATAGTCTTAGAGGGAAATGAGTGGAAGAAAAGAAGAAACAGAAAACAAAGCTGGGTGGGAGGGTTCTGGGTAAGGGAGCAAAGAAAATGCATTTGCTCCAAGCTTGAGTTGAAAATGTTATAAGGACTCCACATAGCAGTGTCATTAGTTGGCGTCTTATAGTTGCATATGTATATATGCTTTGCCGTTAGCTAATTACCTAAACATTAGGTTACTTGGCCTAGTGTTTAAATTCAGAGAAGAAACAGTTTCCCTGAAGGATTTTGATCCTTAGTGATTTAATTTAGTTGATTTCATTATAAGCTAGGTATGTAACCAAATGCTTTTAATGCTTTAGATGAATATAAGTTCACGTTACTCATTTGTTTCTAGCAATTACTCATTTGTTACTCATTTGTTTCTAGCATTCACCATTACACATATTAGTAAAGCACAAGGACCCAATTTTTATGATTGAAGAAATTGATTTCTTTGGTCAATCAGGAAGATAGAACAATTAAAAATCATTCACCTATCAAAAGATCATATTTTAAGACTTTATTAAACATTGCACAGCAGGTTGAGTTACTGGCAGTTGTCCTTAACACATTTGAACATATTTTATCACAACTATGCTTTTTGTGATAAAAATATCTCAAATAGAGAGCTTACCGACACTGGATTGGAAGGGTTTGATTAATTGGCAATTATGACACCTTGGGTCCCATCCCTAGTTGCATAAGGATTGCTGTGTGGCCTTGGACAAGTCATTTGCAGTGTGAGCAACATCTGCAATGTGAGCACAACCATGTCTTCCTCACCTGCACATATTTCCTGTGCAAAGGAAACAAGGTTCAAGTTGTGGAAGTTCTTTGAAAAGTTAAGCCTCTGAGGGAAATGCAAGTTTTTATGGATCCACATACACCTACACTATTCATGATCATGAATACATAAGGGGCGCCCTGCGGAATATGCTATAGGTGTTTTGTGCTTTGAATGCATGCGCCTGGAGATCCCAGCCCGTAACAGCACATAATAGGTGTCCTCCGTGGGATGTAACCTAGGTGACACTCCGCACATTAAGCCGCACCTGTGCTCTGACAGAGACAGCGGTGTGCAGAGAATTTGGAAGATCAACAGGTGCCAAGGCAGAGAGAGAACAGAGCTGTGCATTGGCAGCCCCAAGCCTGTCTGTCCCTCAAGGCCAAGCAGAAATACCACTGTACCCACACTGCTTCCCAGGGCTCCTCTCTCTCCCTGAAACAATTAATTTCTCCCAGATCTGTGTAGTTGGTGCACTTTATTGGGGTAGCCCTGAATTTTAAGCACGCATGCCAACCCTCACAGTATCAACTGGCTCAAATAAATAGGGTGCCCAGCCTGCTCTGAGTTTGCAGCCCTGCTTCTAAAACTCTGACCCTGAACCATTCCTCAGATTAGATTCCACCCTGTTTGGATGCTCCTGGCTTCCAACTCAAGCCAAGTCAATAAATAGGTAGCACGAGCCTGGTATTTGCTAGGCTTGTGCTAAGTCATGGAACACAGCAATGGGCAACAATTCATGTGCTCGCCCTCATGGAGGTTATCATCTAATGGAGCGATAGACAAACAATTCCAATCTCCAGACTGAGGAATCTGTGGAGAAACTTCCAGAAAAGGTGATGTCCAACCTGAGACCTGAAGGCTGAGAGGGTGTTAATCAGATGAAAGGAAGTTGGGAAGGAAGAGAAGGCAGAATATTCCAAGTAGCACATCCGGGAGACAAGAGAGAACCTGTTGCATTTAAGAAACTGAAAGATGTTTAGTCTGGACAAAGGTAAGTGGTGAGCAAAAGCCAACTTCTTTATGTCTTTATTTCCAGCTTCCCCTTAGATTTTGCACCTTCACACCTGATATTAATCTCCACCAACTTCAGCTCCAATCCCTCCCCCACAGACTATTAAGCACCTCCCAGCGTGATTGGGTTTGTATAATATCTTCTGGGTGGAGACCCCATGAGGACATTGGTGCCCTTATAAGGGGATAAGAGACCACAGCTGACCTCTTTCCACCCCGTGAAGACACTGGTGAAGGCAGCCATCTGCAAACTGAGAAGAGAGCTCTCACCAGACATGGAATCTTCCAGCATCCTGATCTTGGATCTCCAGCCTCCAGAACTGTGAGAAATAAGTCTTGTTGTTTAAATCCCCCAGTCTATGGTATTCTGTTATAGCAGCCCACACTGACTAAGCCAGGACTGATTTCCCCTGGCCTTGTAAATGGAAACCAATCTGTCTCAAGTCTTCTTTTACACGTAATTGTATCACAGCTCTCTGACTTCATTTTATTTTGCCTATTAGACTGCCAAGGCACAGATGATCTTGTATTTCCTCTCAAGTACGTGGGACAGTGCCGAGCAACATGTTTTCCTATAACAAATTTCTATTGTGTCGCTTTTTGGTTTAAAAGCCTTCAGCGATTCTGCATTCATCTTCAGACAAAACTCTATCACTAAGCACGGCTCACAAGTCCCAGCCCCTGTTAGCCTGCCAGCCCCACCTCTGTGCCTTTCCCCTTCTCACTCTCCCCTCCAGTTTCACTGACCATTCATGTCCTCAGTGGCTCCGAGCTCTCCTGCCTTTGAGCTCTCACACATGCTGTTCCCTCTGCTTGCCCCGTCCGACCCCTTCACTCGTGCTCATCTCCAGAGTCTCAGCTTATAAACTACTTCTGCACGGAGGCTTTCCCTGACACTAGCTTACTTGCTCCTGCTAGAGCGTGGCACTTACTACGCTTTATTGAAATTGCGTGTTGGAATGTCTGCTCTCCCACTGTCTCAGCCTTGGCACTCTGGGTCATTTGGACCGGGTAACTCTGTTGTGGGGCTGTTCCACGCACGGGAGGATGCCGAGCAACGTGCCTGGCCTCTACCAACTAGATGCCGGGCTCTCTCCCCTCCCCACCCTCTGCCCCCATGGTTAGGACAACCAAGGGTGTCCCAAAGGTCCCCTGGGAACAAAAGTACCCTCATTGGAGAACCACTGTGCCAGACTCTTCCAAAGGTAGAGACTGTGTCTTTTGCACAACTCTGTCCCCAAGCTGGCAGGTATAATAGTAGAAGCCCACTAATCATATGCTGCAGGAATGAACAGAAGTTCCTACTATAAACTCCTCCTGAACGAATGAACGTTGGGAAGGAAGCTGTGTCAGAAGCACTAGTAGTAGCTCAGAGCCCTGCGTTTCTCTTTAATGAATGGGTAGGACCTGCATAAATGTGGTGGTCTTCTCACTTTGGAACCAGTCTCCTCCCTGCCTGTTACATCTGTCCTGGTAGGCAACAGGTCATCTAGTCTTCCGCCCCCTCCCCACACACACCTCTTTGGGCTGCCCTGTCCACCCATCTCCCCTCTACAGAACAGGAAAAAGGTTCCGGCTCTCTGAGCTTCCTGCATCAAAGATGTTTAAGCTTTTAATGCGAATCCTGATTAATTAACAAGGGCACAGGACTTATAAGCATTTCAAGTTGCTTTTATCTCTGGAAGAAAAGATACCTTTTGTTAGATACTTTCTGTTCACTGTCTAGTTCAGCATTTCAAAGGGCACGCTTTGATGGGCTGAGCAGGTTACCATTTTTTGTGTGTGAAGGGCAATGACTAGTAATTAAGGTTCAGACCCCTTTATGTCAACTCAGGGAAGAAGAATCAAATTCAATCTCAGCTTCATCCAAAATTGACTTGTGTCAAAGCTGGAGGGCTCTTCCTGGTGGCAGAAGGCAGAAGGAAGAAGGGAAGAGGGTGTGCAATGTGGTAATGGTTGCAGCCTTTTGGCTTTCAATTTAAAAAGCTAACATTTGTTGAGCACCTACAGTGTGCTATGTCACCTTTCCCACAAATTCTGTGAAAGAGTAATATTATTTCATTTACAGATTGAAGAAACTAAGTTTTGGAGATGTTAAGTAATTTGTCCAAAATATAACAAGTGGGCCAGCCATGCTTAGAATATGGTGGGTCTGATGGTGGGCTTTCTCTTTGAATTCTGTATCCTTAGTGTTTCACACAGTGACTGGCACAGAGTAGGTTTCAAGAAATAGTTGTTGAATTGAATATTTACTGAGGACCTATAATGATGAGGTTGCTGGTTGCTTCCAACACCTACTTATCCCTTCTTCCTTAATAACATAATACTCATTTTTACCTGGAAGGTCATAACTCCAACTAAATGGCTAAAAAGATATCCTCAGCTCCTTTGCAGTTAGGAGTAACTGTGTAACAAAATCTGGTCCATGAGATATAAGCAGAAGTGTTGTGTTGCACTTCCATGAAGTCTTTTCTTACTCTCTCCTACTATTTAGATCATGCATGTGATGGCTGGAACTCAAGCAGCCGTTTTGGACCAGGAAGATCAGAGCCACACCTTGGGGATTAAGAAGCAAATATATAGAAGCAATCTGGGTACCTTATGGCCAAAGAAATGCTAAAACAGGTCCGTACTGTCTATTTCCAGACTTGTTTTATAAGAGAGATAAATAGACTTCTATCATTAAATTCACTGTTTTTGATTTTTTGTTACTTTCCACTGAACCTAATCCTAGCTGCTCTAACTACTAAGTGCAGAGCACTGTTCTAGGGATTGCGAGGCATGCTGACATGGCTACCCCATGCTTTGTGAAGCTCACAGCCTGTAGGAGAGCTTTGATGTATCCATATCTGATGATTATGTGCCACGCTACACTACAGTCATATAAATTTTCTTCTCAGTCCCCAAATGGTAATCACCACAGAGAAGATAAAATGCTCAGTGGGAGATGAATTGGGAGATGCTGCTTACAGCGGGAGGGACCATGAACATTTTCATGGAGGAGACACCCCTAGACTCTGGTCTTGAATATTCATGGGAGTTGGGATCTGCAGAGAATGGGATGATGTTGAATACCCCAGGAACAGAAAAAATATAGGCCATGTTTGGCAGAAGGCCAGAGATTCTGTCACATGCAGTGCATGAAGCAAGCGTGTCGTGTAGTATTTGTGAGCGTGGGCTCTGGAGTTAGATGTCTTGGCTTTGAATTCTAGCTCTGCTGTTTACTAGCTATGTGACCTTGGCCGATCCATTAAACTTCCATGAACCCTGTTTCTTCATCTGTAAAATGAATGAGGGCAGTAAGTCCTGTCTTCTCAAGTTGTCAGAATTAAGTGAGTTTATATGTATAGAAGGCTCAGAACAGTAGCCATTTCAAATAAACAAGCCCTAAATGTTCTCTCTGCCAGTCATCTCAAAAAGCTGGAAGAGTTAGTTGAAAAACAGCACACAGAGCCACAAACGCCAACTTAAGACTATTATTATGAAGGTACCAAAAAGCTGCTGCAGGTTTGTAAGCCAAATTGTGAGTGACGGGGCTTCCCTGGTGGCGCGGTGGTTGAGAGTCCGCCTGCCGATGCAGGGGACACGGGTTCGAGCCCCGGTCTGGGAAGATCCACGTGCCGCGGAGCGGCTGGGCCCGTGAGCCATGACCACTGAGCCTGTGCGTCCGGAGCCTGTGCTCCACAGCGGGAGAGGCCACAACACTGAGAGGCCCGCGTACCGCAAAAAAAAAAAAAAAAATTGTAGGTGACAGGAGAGCTATTTTGGGGGACGTCTTAATGTGTCAACATTTACCATCTTATCATGCTCTCTCTCCCACTCCCACCCTGTCAGCCTACTGACCCGGGTACCTCCTGGCCCCAGGGCACATCAGTATTCAGCAATTCCCCGAGGCCCTTCTCCAGGAGTCTCTGGGGATCCCAGATCACTGACTTAGACAAACCTGGCTGCTTCTCAGAGCCCTGGGAAAGGAAGCCCCCTGGCTCACAGCTCCTGGGTCTCCTTGTTCCTTTGGGATTTGCTAAAGCATGTGATTCCTGTCTCACTCTTCTGCTTTCTCTGCCCCAAATTCCCCTGCCCCCAACCCCTCAGGTTTGGGGTCATCAATGCTGACATTCAGACTCTCGGCTGTGAAATACAGGCCAATGATTACATCAGAGCTCGATAACATGAGCCATTTTTTTCCTCCTTAGGGACAGTGGGAACCATGCCACCTTCACAGAGAAGGTTGACCATACTGTATGCTATGGACTAAATTGTGTCTCCCCCAAATTTACATATTGAAGCCCTACCCCCCAATGTGATGGGATTTGGAAATAAGGCCTTTAAGATATAATTAAGGTTAAATGAGGTCATGAGTGTGGGACCCTAATTCAATAGGATTAGTAGCCTTATAAGAAGAGGAAGAGCTCTCTTGCTCTCTCGCTCTCTCTACCCCTGGCCACAGGCACACATCAAGGATACAGAGAAAGTAGCCATCTGCAACCCAAGGACAGAGATCTCACCAGACGCCAATCCAGCTGCTCTTTTATCTTGGACTTCCAGTCTCCAGAACTGTGAGAAAATACATTTCTGTTGTTTAATCCCCCCAGCCTGTGGTATTTTGCTATGGTAGCCTGAGCAGACTAATAACATTATGTCTACATGTACAGTTCATTGTATGCCTGTTGCTGTACAGATGCTCCTCTGAGTTTGGGAGCCAATTGCAGACCTCTTCCGACAGCAAGTTGCAACCCTCTATTTTTTTTTTTTTTTTTTGCGGTACGCGGGCCTCTCCCATTGCGGAGCATAGGCTCCGGACGCGCAGGCTCAGCGGCCATGGCTCACGGGCCCAGCCGCTCCGCGGCATGTGGGATCTTCCCGGACCGGGGTATGAACCCGTGTCCCCTGCATCGGCAGGCGGACTCTCAACCACTGCGCCACCAGGGAAGCCCGCAACCCTCTATTGGTAGCTTATTAATAGCCTTCTACTCTTCCATGCCAGTTGATGAAAGATGCATTGGATTCCCTTGTCCAGATTCCAGGTTGCCAAGCCCAAAGTCACAATCCTATGCTACCTGTGACCATTTAGCAGCCGCAAAGAGAGTAGCTTCAGCTTTCTCCCCCCACTTCTTCTCAACTTAACATTTTATTGACATTTTAAGCATCTTCCACTTAAGACGTCTGCATGTGGACATCCAGTGAGACACACATCACAGCTACAGAGAATATTACAGTACAGACAATATCAAGTCAGGGGCCTGCCTTGGTCCAGACAAAAATAGAATAAGAAAAGTTAAAAAAAAAAAAAAAAAAACACCCTACATGTGCATTGCTGTTTCACCCAATTTTTATTCCCTCGAAAGATAACATGGAGATGAATATTCATGGTGAGAAACGTGAGGCTTCAGCCTTGGAAGCATAATTTATCGTTATTTCGAATTTCATTAGCGCTTTACATTTGTAAAACCCATTTGGGGTGAGGCATTTTGTTTCTTTCCTCCCTTGCCTTTTTCTTCCATGCTTCCATCCTTCCCTAAACACCCTGTCTTCTTCCAAGAGCTAAATCAGACACTCACTGTCATTTTTTTTTAAAACATCTTTATTGGAGTATAATTGCTTTACAGTGGTGTGTTACTCACTATCATTTTTTACAGAAATGAAAAATCAGGAGTGAAGAGGGGAACTGACTTTGAAACAGAAATAACCAATTGTGGCAATGGAAATAATTACTCTAGAAAACTTGCTCTGAGGTTGTCAGGCCATCGTGTGTGCTGATGGTGGAGCTGCAAGCTCCTGGTACAAGAGGGTCGGTCACATGCTGTCTCTTGCTTCCCTTCCCAACCTGAGCAAGGAGCCAAAGTGGAAGGATACAAGGTATCCTTGAGTTTCCTTCCTCCACCTGTGTGACTGAGGATCTTAACATAATTTTGGGACTTTCACTGGCAGGAACTAAAACTTTTCTGATTGATTAAAGAGGTAGGAAAGGGAAATATTTTTTATTCAACAGGAGCTATGTGTCAGACACTGGGCATAAGTATATATGAACATTCTCTGTACTGGTTACCTGTTACTGCTTAATAAACCACCCCAAAATTTAGTGGCTTAAAGCCATTATTTATGATTATAGCTTACATGTCAGTGGGTTGGTTGGAGGTTGGCTCTATGGGCTAGGCTCATCAATGCATCTGTGAGGCAGCAGGGATTCAGCTCTAAGCTGAACTTTGTTGCGGCACCTTAACTGGGAAATCTCTGCTCCATGTGTTTGCCGTCTTCCTTCTGAGACCAGTAGGCTGGCCCAGGCATGTGCTTCTAGCGACTGCAGAAGCATAAGACAGAAATCAAAAACACACAGGGCTGGGAACTGACCCACCATTCACTTCTGCCTCATTCTATTGGTCAAAACAAGTCACATGGACATGCCCTGATTCAAATAGTGCAGAAATAGACTCTGGCTCTTCAGTAAGAGTAAAGACACCTGGCAAAGGTTGCAGACACTGAGAGAGGTAAAGAATTAGGACCATGATATAATCTACTGCATTTCATTTTTCAAATGATTCAGGAAGTACCTTGCCTAGGCTACCACATGGTGAAGTGAGAACCAGGTACTTTGGATTCAACCTTTCCCTTCCTTTTTACTTGTCTCCTATGGTTTGGCCCTGAAGACCACACTTAAACTTGCATCCTTACTTTTCAATCAACCATTTCTTTCAGTAGAAACATTCCAGAAAATACTCTCATGCAGTGACTTTTCTTGTTATGGTACCTAATAATTATGACCATAAGAAAATGATGATGATGTTAGCTTTATTCATTGTATGTCTGATCTTGATGATGAAAGGGGATATGAAGTAGTGTTTATAACCAGGAGCTCTAGAGTAAGATGCCTGAGATCAAATCCTGGCCTCATCACTTATTAGGTGTGTGACTCTGGACAAGGAATTTCACATTTCTTAGCTTTAGTTTCTTCATATGACAGATGGCAATGCTTACACTTCCTAACTCTTAGAATTGTTGGAAGGGTTAGCTGAGATGAGACCTCCATGGCATTTAGCATACTGCCTGGTATACTATAGGGACTCAATCAATGATACTATTATTATTTTTGTTGTTGCTGTCATACACTCAATAGTGTACTAAATGTCGTAGTGCATTATATTTAAATTGCACAGTGATTAGAAAGTAGATCTCTGTTGATATTTGTCTACTTGACCAAAACATTTATTTTCTTACGGCTGCTGTCCCCATTAAGGTCTGCTAGCATATCAAGGTGGCATTTATTGAAGGCAGTAAAAAAATCCAACTTATTCTTTCAGGCTAAGAGATGCCAGTTTTGGAAATAGCCATGCATTTCTTTTGGCGTGTCATTCTCCAAGCCATGCAAAAGTTGCCTTTTCTCTCTCACAGTCCATCTGTACTAGCCACCTGCTCTGTCAAAAACATAGACACAAACAAAAAGCCTTAGGTGATATTAAAGCACGTGCAGGATGAATTTTGCTCCCCAGTGGCTGGTGTCCAAGGCAAGGAATCTGGACTTAACGCTTGGTTCTGTTGATGCCTTCCATGATGCGGCATTTTAGCACTCTAATCCTCATTCCTCGAGTTCCTTGTTGCAAAATGGAAGTCATCAGCAATAAGCTACTTTAGCCACACCTTTGGGGTGAGTAGGTGGGGTAGGCAGGAAAGTGTGACAGAAATGCTTAACAATCAGGAAAAGCTCTCGGAAAAGGGCATTGAGGTCACACCGTCAAATCTAGACGTCATGGATCCAGGATTTTGATTTACAGGTGATGATGGCATTTAGGCTCGGCATGCCCAAAGCCTCTCCATGATAGGGGAAAGGGATAGAGGTGTCACTCAGCAATCAGAAAATGACCCACCAGTACCTGTCCCTATAGATTTCAATTTTACCCTTGGGTCAGCTTCTACGACTCATTTTCTCAAATGGATGCAAATTCCTCCCATCTGTCTGGGGATTTGCTCTTAACCTGAGATAATGGGAATCAGCAGTGAGAGAGGGATCTTCTGCTCTTTTCTATCCATTATCACTTCTCTGATTATTTTGCTGCCCTCGCATGCAATTCAAGGATAATCAGGGTTTGCACGTTGACTGCATTATGAATTCCTGATTCTCGAGCCTTCCCAAGCCACCAAGGAGCATCAAGACTCCAAGTCTGGCTTTTTTCGCACTGAATACTGTTCCTCTAGTACAATGCCTGACACAAAATAAGTATTCAATTAATTCTTGTTGAACTAGTGAGTACATTAGTGTTACTGATTCTTGAATCTTGAATTTCTCTCTAGAGTTCTTTAATCATTCATTTATTAATCCATTTATCTGTTCAAAAATATGTATTAGGATTGTGTTTTGGAATTTTGCATGAGTGAAAAAAGATGAATCAAACTGTCCCTAGCTTCAAGCAATTCAGGGTATAGGAAAGGAGTTAAAACTTTGTATCAGTCAGTGATTGGCACAATAACGCTGCATAATAAAACTAATCTAAAACTCAGTGGCTTAAAATGGCAACAATTTATTTTCACTCAGATATCTGAAGGTTGGCTGGGGGGGGGTCTGCTGATTTGGGTTGGCTTGGCTAGGCTTGTCTCCAAACTATGGCTTACGTACAGATGTTCTATCATATCTGTCACCCTACATGGACCAGTGAGCTAGACAGGGCATATTACTCTCATGACAATGGCAGAAGCACAAAGAGACAGCATCACTACAAAAGCCTTGGCTCATATCATGACTTCCAGTACCTCACTAGCCAATGCAAGTCACATGGCCAAGGTCAACATCAACAAGTTCTGGGGAAGACTCTCTACTCACAGAGGAAGAAGGGAATGACTATTTATTGGACAATAATCTAAAGCATCACAGCATTAAATGCAAATAGGATATGTGATAGAAAATATTAAATGTTATAAATAAGTTATACAAGGAATAAGGACATACAAAGGAAAAAACTATTACTCATAAAGGATATGATGAGAATCAGAAATGGCCCTGAAGGATGGATGCTATCTGTGCATGCAGAGTACTAGTGAGGGAAAAATAATCTAGACAGAGGTAACAGGGAACTTGGAGTGTGTGCAGGGAATAGTAAGGACATCTATTTTGATGAGGGCAGAGATTACAGGAAGAAAAAATAGCAAGACAGTAGATCAGAAAGGTTGTTTAAGAACTTGAATATCATGCTAATGGGTTACATAAGACTTAGAGCAGCAAAAATTAATTAGAGAATAACAGGTGAGAATTAAAGCTAACAACAAAGTGCATGGCTCATTGTCAAGGTAGGTGTTAGACAATATATTAATTCCTAAGAATCTCCATAGATGTCAGGGAGAATGAGCTACCCATAGACCGAGGTGATAAATACTAGACATTACACTTTTTCAAGTATTATTTTTTCCCAGTGAATCTTAGTGGGCATCTCAAACCCCAGGCTTAATGCCACGACTGCAGTATATCTCTCCCCTGTGCAGCTTCTTCTGCTTTCCCATCCTGTCACCTTGAAGAGAAACCCCTCCTGCCTTCCAAGAAGAGGGTGAGAACCAGCTATTGGCCAGCTGTTCAGACAGAAGCCATGCTACTGAGAGTCCAGAAGACCCAGTGCAGGGCCAAAGGGAGTCCTATCTCTGTGCAGTCTTCCTCGTTCTCCAACCCAACTTCGTTTAAAATGCCACTAACTTTCACAAGAACGTAAAAAGTATAGATTGACCTAGCCATTGTTTTTAAGTTACAAAATAAATTCCATAATTAATAAATGCATGCAATTGTTAATTTACCATCAAATACTTATTGAGCACCTCCTGTGTGTCAGTGTGTCTCCTAAGGGCTGGATACACAGCAGTGGATGAGAGAGGCAAAATCCCTTTCCTAGTAAAGTTTATATTTGAGTGATGGAGGCAATCCATCAATCAATCCATGAATCAGCTGTGGTGGAGAAAATATCGACATAGAAATGATGGTGAATGGGTGGTACTTATGGAGTAGGGAGTCGTGAAAGTCCTCTCTCTGGGGATGACATCTCCACTGAGACCTCAACAAGTAGAAGGAAGCACTGAGTACCCCATCTGTGCCGGCCGTGCAAACTGGGATGCATAATTCAAACCCCCTCTTGCCTCAGTTCCCTGATACACAGAGAATGATAGTACACCTTCCTAGGTTTATAGAAAGATTAAATACATTGTTATTTGTAAAGTGCTTAGAACAGTACCTGGTACATCAAACAGCTCCAGGTTAAAGGTGGAGACAGAGGAGCAGATACTTTTTTTTTTTTTTTTGCGGTACGCGGGCCTCTCACTGTTGTGGCCTCTCCAGTTGCGGAGCACAGGCTCCGGACGTGCAGGCTCAGCTGCCACGGCTCACGGGCCCAGCCGGAGGAGCGGATACTTTTAATGCAGCATATTCTCTTCTCTGCTCCAGGTTGATGCAAGGTGCTAGAAGCAAAGAAAGGAGGGTGTCTAACTCAGCCTGCGGCATCAGGGAAGCCTTCCTTGGGGGAATGATGTTAAATCAAAGCAAAGATGAGGGAAATTAACATTTATTGAGTACATAGTTCTTGGTGCTAGGTGATTTCTCTTATTAGTTACAGAATTTACTTTTCACAACAATTTTGTAAGCCAGGTATGCTTATGTCCACTTTATAGATGAAGAACCAGCTCACTGATTATATACCTTATCCATGACTCTATGGCAGAGTCAATATTCTAAACCCAGATACCTTATATTACACCCAAAGCAACTTTTATTTTACCACTATTGCTTTAGACCAAGATGGTCTAAGATACTATAATAACTAACATCTATTGATTATGTTTATTGATTATTAATGTAGGCTAGACACTTTCATTGTTTCATGCTTTTAATCTATTAGCTCATTTAATGTCATCCAACTCCATGAGGTCGTTACTTTTGTTGTTCTCAGATAAAGAAACCAAAGTTCAGAGAGGTTAAATAAGTTTTCCAAGGTCACACAGCAAGTATCAGAGTCAGGATTCGAACACAGACAATCAATCTGATACCAGAACAATTGAGCTTATTCTACATCTATGCTGCCTCTCACTCTAGGGTGAAAAGAAGCTTGCACTTGGAGTTGAGGACCTTGATTCAGGACCCAATTCTTCCACTTATTTGTCCAAACTTGGTAAGTCACATCTTTGAATTTTATTCTCACCACTTATAAATTGAGGCTAAAAACTCTTGTCTTGCTGCCTCACAAGGTTATGGAAGTCAAACTTATGGTAATGAATATGGAAGCATTCACTGTAAATGAAAGTTATTGTTAATTTTTATTGTTTTTATTTTCATACCCATACAGAGAATAGTGGAGGTAGCTGACAGGGACAGTCATTTCTTGAAAGGGAGAAGGAGGTAGATGCCTTCAAATACTTGGAGAATTTTTATGCAACTTGCCCCACATAGCTTCTCAAATTTATACAATTTGAATCCATAGTGGTAGATTAAACAAGGAAAAGATGAATCGGTACATTCTATTGGTCAGAACCAACCAAAGATAGAACCAGTTTTCAATGGAGATAATGAGTACCCACTATCAGTGTGTGAAAGCTATAGGACTTCATGGTGGGGGGATATTGGAATGGAAAAGTCTGCGTCCTAGACAGGTTTACACCTGGGCAGCTGTGATGGACTCCGTGCTAGACTCCTGCTGTTCTGTCTTGTACTATTCAAATCCATCTCTACCTAAAGCCAAAGAAGTATTTTAAAAAATGTCTATGACTATGCCATCTTCTTACCTAAAATTGCCCATGGCTTTCCATTTAAATTAGAATTAAACCCAGACTCCTTGCCATGGCCTACATAGACCTGAACAATTTAAGCCATACTAACTTTCTGAGGCTCATTTTATCCTTTTCTTGTCTTCCCTCTCAACTGCCTAGCCACGCTGACCTCAAATGTTTGCCTCCTAGAACTTGCCAAGTTATCTCTCATAGCATTTGGCCCTGCTGCTCCCTCTGCCTGGCTTTCCCCCCTCACTTCCCTTCCCATAACAATGCTATTCATTCTTCCTTGTTTCTGATTAACTGACATGTTTTCAGAGATGCATCACCTGGTCCTCAAATATAAATCAATACATCTCTCATCATTCCACTTCATAGAACTATGTTCTTTTCTATCACAGAACATTTAAAATCATATATTCTCTTTTTTATTGTAACAAGAGTTAACATGAGATCTACCTTCTTCATAATTGTTCATGAATACAGTATAGTATCGTTAACTATACAATATAGTATTGCACAGTGTTATACAGCAGATCACTAGAACTTGATCATCTTGCAAAACTGAAACTGTATACCAGTCTGTTGAATAGCATCTCCCCATTTTCTCCTCCCATATATTCATTTTCGATTATTTGTTTTTGTCTGTCTCTTGACTAGACTGTAAGCTCTGTAGGGGAGGAAAACCTTTCCCTTCTTCCTTTCTAGTTTGTTTGTCTGGTCTAATAATTAAGATGACATAAGACCAAAAAAAAAAAAAAAAAAGGAAAAACTAATTTAATTTCATATGTATGGGAGCTCATAAAAGTCTGAGACTCCAAGAAGTGACCAAAGCAGGCAGCTTCTATATCTTTTAGACAAAGAAACAATAAATTTCTAAAGAATTGACAAAACAAAGGAGTTTGGGCTTGGGGCAGCTAATTAGTGAAGAAGTAACAAGTTTGTTTATACAGCCTTCTCTGCCCTGAATTCTCTGTCTCTGGTGATAAGGATGTCTCTCTACCTCCTGGTACAGAGAGGGTACTTTTCACATGGAAGATGTATTTCCTACTTTCAGGGTACAAAGGAGGATCAGAGTTCCTGCACCGGCTGTTTCTTAAGTAACTTGAATTCAAAGCAATCAGTATGCCAAGGTGGCATATTCTGGAGTGGCGTATTCTGCTCCCCTTTAGCTCTGGGAGTGCAGGGACCATTTCAGTTTTGATCATCACTGTATCCACATTCCTGGAGCACAGTATTGCATAGTCCTCCATGCATGAGAGATAAGAGGAAGAAAGGGAGGGAGGAGGGACAAAGGGAGGGAGGGAGGAAGGAAGGAAGGGCTCTTTTGAGTTTAAATATTTTTTTCTTTTTCCCTCCATAGACCAGAGTCTCAGTAAAAAAAATAAAAAATAAAAAAAAAATTTACATGTATATTATATATAGTGCCTAGAGCTGAGATGAGGGACTTTCAATAAATTTCGCTGAAAGCCTCTCTAAATGAGATGGAATGCAGCTGGACTTTCGGGAGACTTAGGGAGCCTGCAGAGCCTCAGCCTTGCTGAGTCTGCAGATTCTCATACAATAGTCATCAAATATAGCTTGGTAAGTGGGTCAGGAGTCGGGGATGTCCTCCGTATTCCTGAGATACATCCAAGCGGAGGCCCTTGGAGTTATGTTTACATAAAGTTCCTTGAGATAGTGGGAGAAATAGTGAAAGGAGGCCATGGAGTTGGGAGTTCAGGGCAGTGAGATCCCTGGTGTAATAAAATGTGCAGGGGACTTGAAAACAGGCAGTCTTGGGGTTTCACCCCAGATCATCAACCAAACTAGCACTTGTCCTTGAGTATAATAGAGAGACTGCATTATTCTCATTTAATAGATGAAGAAGTGATGCTTGAAGAGATAATTAACTTGCCCAAGGCATCAAAACTGGCAACTGGGAGAGCTGGGATTTGAACCCTGGTTTGCCTGACTCTAAGGGTTGCTAAATAAGATTACTTAAAAATTAAAAAAAAACTATATGCACACAACAGCATGCGTCAACAAACTTAAAGATATAGACTGAAAGATGTCTGCTGTCCCCCTACTGTGTTCAAGGTCACATGGGTATTAAATGGCAGAGCTGAAATTCAAAACCAGTGTCATCTTATGCAAGAGATTGTTCTTTTAACATTCATTCATTCATTCATTCAACAAATTATCATTGATGACCTAACACATGCCAGGCAGCAGAGAACAAAATTGACAGGATTTCTGCCCTTGTGGTAACTATAATTTAACAGGGAAGACAAATGTCAAATAACACTCTTGCAAAGTGGTTATTATCATCCCTGTTACAAAAGTATGGAAACTCTTAACCCTTAAGCTATACTGTCTTGTTGGAGGAGGTCACAGAGAGGACGTGACTGCCAGTTGACCTGCAAGCTTGACCTGGGTTCATTACCCTCTCCTGGGTCTTCGAAATGTACATTCCATCCATTGTTCCTGGAACCATGTCAGGAAGGCAGTCTTGAGAGAGCAATGTGTTGTTGAGACCACCTGGACAGTGTATGTGACTGAACCCCTTTAAGGCCTCCATACAGAATTTCAGAATTCTGGCAGACAGGTGTAAATATCTACCTGTCTTGCAGCATCCAAGACAGGCCTTGCATGTAAATTGCTTTCATCTTATTAGCACTGCCACCTGCCAATCTGGAGGGGTCTGTCTCTTTCTTTGGTCTCTCCTTGCCCTCCGCCTACAGGGCTTACTTTGGGAATTTCAACCCAAAGAAGTTAGAAGGACTTCATTAGATGTAAATTGCCTAGTATATTACAGGCAGCACATTTTCTATGTGTTCCCAATTGTTTCTATGTAAAGCTGAGATTAACAATTGCAACCTCACAGGTGGTTGTGAGAATTAAATAAGAAAATATGTTTTGTGCCTAACTCATAGTACACACCCAGAAAATGTTGTAGAAATAGTCACTCTATGCTGCATCACCTTCACCAGTTCAAAATGTAATAGTACAAATAATGTGCTGCAGAAAGGAAGACAACCTAGTACTCGCTAGCAGAGAATAAAGCTTACACTTTTCATTAGTAAAATACATTCTAATGTACCAGGTTAGAAGTTCAGCTTGAATAAATATAAAGAGGATACTGCAAGGCTTTTTTTTTTTTTTTTTTTTTTTTTTTTTTTAAAAACTAAAGCAGGGTTCCAAAGAGAAAAATATTCCAGACAGGAAGAGCCAATGGAACGCAGACAGAGGGTCCTGAAAAATACACCAGTAGTAAGATTTGGAAGGAAAAAAGATCCAGAGGAATATCACCTATTGCTATGAGCTAAGGATGAAAGATGACAAGAGTAACAAAGGAAGAAGGAAACACGAATAGGTGAAATGATTAAGTAGGCAAAGAGGTACAGAGATTTGGGCACAAGCAAATGAATGATGCGGATGAATTAAAGATGAGCGAACTTGAAAAAGAAAATGCAACAGGATGAATGAGGAAAGAGAGTCTTTCAAGGAGTTTTGCGAGGGTTTTAACTAGATGGTGTAAGAAGGATTTGAAATGACTGTGTAAATCATGGAACAAGAAGGGGTTGATTTAGAGGACCGGGGACAGGGAATGTGGGAGGTAATGAAAGGTATGAGCTGGAGAAAAAAAATAATAAATTTGAGAACTGTTAAGGGAAAAGAGTCAGATAAGTCCTGGGTTGAAGCAGAAATCAGTTAAACGGATGCAAGTAGAAATGAAGAAAGACAACGGTGATTAAAATACTCTTTCATTTTTCATGAAGGAGAAGTTAGAGACAATGGTAAAAGTTTGCTCTAAATGAGATATAGTGGAAATGTTCTGGAAAGGGAGATGAGAAATGGAGGAAGGAAAGCAAAGAGACAGAAAGGTCACAGAAGGACCAAATAAATAGACATTCGGGGTTGGAAACAAGCTAGCGTTACTGAGGACCTACTATGTGCCAGAGAGTATTCAGTGCTTCCACTTATACCTGCTGGCTCATCCAACTTTCCCATCACCCAACTTACAAGAAAGATAATTAAGGCTCAGAGAGGTAGTGAATCACTAAAATTAGCCAACTAGTAAGTGATCGAGAAATGAATTTGAGCTTAGGTCAAAGAGAGGTCTGAGTCAAAGAAACAGCAGTAATAGAAATGTTTACAGTGATCTAATTTGGAGACATCAACAGTAAAAGGAAAAGCTTCAAGATTGACCTTCATCTTGTAATTGCTCCTGTACCAACGGAAGGAGTTGGGCTCTGCATGGTTTAAGATGCTGAGGTTGGCAGACCTAAAAGGAGAGTGTCTGTGGGGAGGTGGCTGAAGGGAAGAAAAGGAAACAATATGCTGGGTGATAAATGGATTCAAAGTGCTGCAGGGAGCTAGGCAGGATTAAAAGAACGAGGTGAATTACAGAGAGGGCCATGATTGAAGCAAGAGAAAACAAACAGTGGACAGGTGTGGGTACAAAGAGGACTGATGGAGGATTGAGCTTAGATAGAGTAGAGATGGAGCAAGAGATAACAAGCTCTTCTCCTGAAGTGGAGTTTGTGTTCTAGACATCATTTTGAAGCTTAAAGAAGAAAGACTTTAAAAAAAAAAAATCACTTGAACCATGGAAATCTGGGAAGGGAGAAAAGAAGGAAGGAGGGAAAGAAGGAAAGGAGGAAGGAATAAAAGGAGGGAAGGAGGGACAGACAGATAGAGGGAGGATAATGTACTCATTGTGGAAAACCAAAAGGATGGGTCTCTTTTCTTCACTGCAGAATTATGGCTAGTGCCTAATACAATACCTGTCTTAGACTTAAAAGTCAAGAGAGGCGTGATCATTCATTAGCAAAATACTGATTTTGTGTCTCTACCCTATGTCAGACACAGAGCTAGCTTGTGCAAACAGGGTGGTAAGCAGGACATACATGGCCTTTGATCTCTTTGAGTTCCCAGTCTAGAGGGGAAGACGCATCAAGGAAATACACTAATAAATGGACGATTATTAAAATATGTAATGAGTGCAATTAAAATATATATGAGGAGATGTGAAAGGAAATAACACGGAAGTCAGAGAGGAGCTAGCTTGAACTGGGGGCTTAGTCATCTTAAAGAAAGTGCTTTATGCACTAAGACTTACATGTAAATGAAAGGTAGCAAGGTGAAGTCTGGAGGGAGATCCCTCCGGGCAGAAGGAAGCACCTTTGGGAAAACACTGGGGACACAAGAGCTTGAAACATTCCAGGAACAAAAAAGAGGTGTATCTGGCCAGAACAGAGTCAAATGGGGCTGGAGAGGAAAACAGGGAGTGAGATACCAGAAGATGTTTGGATTTACTTATAATGTTAATAGAACCCATTGTGGGCTAGGCATTTTCACATATGTGATCTCATTAAATTCCCATAATGATCCTGAGAAATGGGTATTACTTTCCTCCTTTCACAAATAAGAAAATGAGGTCTAATAGGGGCATTATTGAGTGATTTGACCCAATAGGTAAATAGCAGAGATGATAGCCAAGCCTGTCTCTCCCCAATCCTTGCTTCTCCAGATACACTAGGCTGTCTCAGTCATGTGGTCTGAATAGATGGAATTTTTTAAAAACAGAATAGAGTAAGGTGGGGGAAGAAGGAAAGGAGAAAAATGTTACAAAACTACCTAGAAAGGCAAATATGAAATATTCAAGATGAAGCAAGAGGAAGCATTTGCTGGGGAGCGGGGGAGCTGGAAGGTGTTAGAAAGAATGAAAAGGAATTTCAGATCAGTGGAGTCAGAGATGGGGGTGTGTGGGGACCCTCTAGGAGAATAAATTACATCAATCATGAACTGTAACTAATTAAATCAATAATGAACTGTGACTTAGGAGGAGAGGGGAAGGGTGAGAAGAGTGGTACCACTGGCCACAAGACAGGGTATCAGAGTGTGAATAGGGAAGTCCTAGCATCCTGAGGGTAGGTGGGAAGGGTTGGGGCAGAAAGGTGGCATGCTGTGGCAGAGAGAGCAAGGACTTAGGAGTCAGGCAGATGTGTGTTCCAACACTTGGTTACTGCATGATCAAAGTCAAGTTTCTTAGCTTCCCTGAGCCTCAAACTCCACATCTATCAAATGGGGATAACAAGCCTCCCTCCAGATGTTGCTGGAATTAGACATCAAAACAGCAGTTATAATTTATCGAGCACCTATTTTGTTAAGCACTTTGCGTAATGGTTTCTGAAGCCTCACTACCACCAGGAGGCAGGATTTGTTATCATCATTCATTGATGTTCTGCATAAAGTTTTGAAGCTGCAGAGTATGTGTTCAGAAATATGAGTTCTTTTCCTGTGGTTGTTCCCGATTCGACACTGCCTACTAGATAACGTAGGTCCTCCTTCAAAATGAACAGCAAATTCCTTGCCTGCCTTTTTTGTCTTGTCTTCAATCTCTCCTCTCCCTCTCAATGAACTTCCTCCATTTCCCTTCATGAGCTTTGCCCTCGCTGCCTTCCATTTGTTTCCACTTTCTGTTCTTAGTCAGGTGTGTTAGTCACAAGCAACAGAGACCAATTCTGATAATTGAAGCAGTAACAGAATTCAGTAGTGATATTACTCAGAATATCCAGGAGGGCACGGTATCTGGGCTGAAAGTCTGTGAAGTTGAGAGCAGCACTCCAAATCACATCACAGAACTGGCTGACGGAGCTATTGTTGTAGCTGCAGCCAGACACCAAGAAGGCATTTCACACTTTTGACACCAAATGACACTGGGCTCTGAGCAGCAGTGTTAGAACGATTTCTACTAGTGATGAAATCAGGATGTAACTGCCCCACCTGTTACCACTTTGGTCCCCAAGTGGATTCTGCCTAATTCCAGCTTCCTTCCCAGAATCTGGGGTGGGTGAATCTGATTGGTGAATTCTGAGTCATGTGCTCAAGTCCTAGATGCAGTGGAGGCTGAAAGTATCTGGAAATTGTAGCCTCTTCATGGGAGGTGGGCTGTGGCTTAGAGAGTAAAGCCCCCTCTAAGGGATTCATCCAGATGCTGAGCAGTTGCCAGGAATGCCAAATGGCAGATTTAACCCCATGCTACTAGGCCTACATGGCTCAATTCCAATGCCACCTCCTCTGGGAAGCTTCCTTTGATTTCTCCAAGCATATGTTTCAGAGCACCTCATAAAAGAAACACATGTCTGTCTGTCTGCCTGCCTGCCTGCCTGGTATCTGAGATATTTCTGTGTTCTCTCATCCCCACACCTCCCTCCACATCGTTATAAACTCTCCAAGGGCAGGAGTTGTGTTTATGCATCTCTGCATCCCCTTATAGTGCCTGGTAGGAGCCCTAGATATTTGGTGGTGAATGAATGAATGAAAGTGTTGGTCTCATTCGACAGGCCTTTGTACCAGGGGTCCATGAAGGACTTGCACAGACTCTGCCTTACATAAGGGAGCCCTTTTTTCCTGGTGTGCACTTCTATAAATGGACTATGTCAGCATATTTGAAGAAAGGGGCATAGAAAATCAGAAAGCCCCGTTGCAGAGGATAGTGGCGGATTGTAAGGGTACAAAGGAGAGACTGAGGGAGCCAGGGCGACATATTTTGGAGGAGTAAATGAACTGGAGCAGGCGTCAGAGAGGCAGGAGACAATTTAGAATCAGAGGACTTGAAAAGCCAGATTTCCACACCCCCGCCCCCTCCCTAGGTTCACAGATTAGTAAACTGAGACAGGAGAAGCATACCTTACAAACCTCAGAGCTGAAAAAGACCCAGATGCACTCATGCGGATGTGCCTTTCACAACATCTTTGATAGGTGGGCTTTTCCAAGGTCACTGAGGACAGTGTGTTTCAGTGGAAACAGCCAAGGCTTTGGAGCTTGGGGTTCAGATCTGAGCTCTTGTGCTCATTAGCTGAGTGACCCTGGGAAGTCCCTTTACCTCCCTGACCTCCTGATCTCAGTTTCTTCATCTGGAAAATGGGAATCATAATACCCATCTCATTGGAGTATGTTTATGTATAAAAGTTAACATAGGTACATGTCTAGCACTTGGAGAATGCTTAATAAACAGTATAATTAAGTCCAACTTCACAAAACAGGTTTTGATTTTTCCTTCTTTTAAGTCCTCTTCCTTTATCCAAAATCATGAAAAAGTAAATAAAATGTGCTGGGAGAGGGAAAAAGGCCTTTCCTATGAAGGGTTAAATACAGAAAGGAGAAAAGAGGCAGAAGAGGGAAGAGCTAAGATGAGAGAAGTTAATGCACGGAGGAGACCACACCAAAGGTGTGCAGATGGGCAAGAAATACCGGGAGATGGGAAATGGCTCACAAATAATAGGTAGGAAGCATTTATAAGATTAAAGTCAAGACAAGGTTAAGAATGAAATCAGTGGAGAGATGAAAGAGAGAACAGAGAGAGGAAAGAGGAAGAAAAGGAGGGGAGTAGAGAAGGCGGGGCCCCTCAAGGCCCAGATTCCTGCAGAGGTGATGGCTCGCTGGGGGATACCAGGTATGTGGGTCAGAGAGAACCGACCCAGGGCCAAAAGGCTGCCCTGTGTCCGAAGACCTAGGTTTAGAGCTCAGCTTGAATCCAGGAGAAAAACGACCAGGCTTGGGGGTGGGGTGGGGCGGGGTTGAAGAGTCGTGAGGGGGGCAGAGGATGTGGGAGCCCGTGGGAGCCAGAAGCAGACGGAGTAGTAGGTCTCTACCTCGCACCCTTTTCAGGAATTTTACACGCAGAGCAGCCAAGTAGTGCTGTCCAGGTTGGGAACAGGATCCAGAAAAAAGCGCTGGCTTGCAGGGCGGCAGCTGGGGGCCGGAGCATCCTCCTGGTCAGTGCAGGAGGGTGGGGGCCTTAGAGGGTGGAGTTCGACAACCCTTTGTCCATTAGCTGTTGGTGCAACCTCCGAGGCCTGGGTAGATGGGAGAGGTGGGAGAAGGAATGCCTGAGTTGTGGGCAAGTGGGTGGGCAGGGGTCTCAAAGGCCACGAGGAATTATTTCAGGGACTAGGAAAGGGTACAGGACTTGTTATTGGGCTTAAGGGGAGACAAAGTTGTCTTGACCATCCTCAGGCGCCCCTACCCCCCAGAAGGCGGGGTCTGGAGCAAGGCTGGGCTAAGGCGCGCCCCCAGGTGCAGCCTCTGGGTTGGGCCAGGGGTGGGGTAAAGCTGGGCGAGCTGGGTTGAGCCCAGGGGAATAAGGGGAAGCACCCGGGGTCCCTAAGTCTTAGGAATTTGCAGAGGGGTGCTGTGGCTAAAGAATATTGTGAGGGCGGATTGGGGGATCCTGGGAAAGGAGAGGGGGCGACTGGGATTCGCACGAGGCTGGGCGGAGCCTCCGAGACGCTCGGGGTCTGAGTGGGGAGCCAGAGAAGGGGCGGGCGGCGGGGCCCGGGGAGGTGGCGCGGGGGGGGGGGCGGGCCAGGGCCGATCGGGAGGCGGAGCCCGGAGCCGGGGGCTGCTAGCGAGCGGCTCCCACGGCTCCTTAGCTCCGGCGTCCTGGTTCGCTTCGGCGTCCGCCGCCGCCGCCACTGTCTCTTCCTCCTCCTTCGCCACCGCCGCTCGCAGCACCGCAGCCCCTCCCGCCATGGCCGCCGCCGGCGCCCGGCGCAGCCCCGGCCCCAGCTCGGGGCTCCGGGGGCGGCTGAGGCTCGGTTTCCACCCGGCGCCGCCGCCGCTGCTGCTGTTCCTGCTCCTGCTGCCGCCGCCGCCGCTTCTGGCTGGCGCCACCGCCGCCGCCTCGCGGGAGCCCGACAGCCCGTGCCGGCTCAAGACAGTCACGGTGTCCACGCTGCCTGCCCTGCGGGAGAGCGACATTGGCTGGAGCGGCACCCGCGCCGGGGCCGGGAGTGGGACCGGGGCAGGAGCCGCCGCTGCCGCCGCCGCGTCCCCGGGCTCCGCTGGCTCCGCGGGCACCGCCGCCGAGTCGCGCCTCCTGCTCTTTGTGCGTAACGAGCTGCCGGGGCGCATCGCGGTGCAGGACGACCTGGACAACACAGAGCTGCCCTTCTTCACCCTGGGTAAGGCTGGGCGCCGGCACACGCGGGGTCCCAGGGAACCGGGAGCCCCCAAGTGAAGCCAGACGGGTGGGGGCGCCCTGGGGATTCCCGCCCCGGGCTGCCCCGAGCAGGGTTGAGTGAGGGCAGCTGAGGGGCCCGGAGGGCGTACAGGTGGTTGGAATGAGTCCAGGGCAGTATCTGAGCGAGCGCGTGGCGGGAGACCGGAGGCGTGCCAAGCCTCCCGCGGTGGGGACCTGTCCGTCCGTCTCTCAGTGCAGACGTTGAGCTCTGCCGCGATCCGTCGCTGACGCCGAAACCCCAACTGCCTGAGTGTGCTTGAGCTGGGGGCCGTGGTAGTCCCCCGCTCGGGAGCCAGGTCTGGGTCCAGACGCCCACTGCTCCTGGGGCACGGCCAGTGGCCGCCCGCGGTCACCGCCCCCTCGCTGTCGCCTCGGAGTCGTCGGCTCTGCTCTTCCGGTTCGATTTTCTCGAGAATCGGAGCGGAGTCGCTCCATGTAGAATCCCTTGGTCCGCATAAATTCGGCCTCCCGATGGGTTGGGTGACCTTGGCCAAGTCGCTTCCCCTCTCTGGGCCTCAGTTTTAGCCATCTGTGAAATGGGGCTGGGGAGGATTGAGTGATTTCCGAGCACTGGCGTTCGGAACCCAAGGTCTCCCTCCACTTTCAGATTCTCCCTCCATCCCCGTGGTCGCATTCGCCTTCCTACCCCCCTCCCGGCGGAGAGCAGGTTTGTCCTCGCAGCTTACTCACTGGGCTAATAATAATAACTTAAAGGCATGAAAAAGGAAGGGGAGAGGAAAAGGATGGGGGTGGGGGCTCAAACGTAAAAGTTAATCAGAAAGTTCGCCCGCAGCTTGCTGCCAGCTGGTTCCCAGCGCGAATCCCGGAGGAGTCGGCCCTTCCAGGTAGCTGTGGGAGGCGCAGCTGATTTCCCACCCGGGTAATTGATCGCTTAATCATCTCGGAGAGCGTTTACAAAAATGTTGTTTCCCCTTAGCTCTCCCGCGCTCACCGGTCTCTCTCTCCCCGCTCCCCTCTTGGGGGAGCGGGGTGCGATTGGTTGCCGGAGTCTGGCCAGCAGCAGCTCCAGGAAGGCGCCGGGGGCTCGCCCCAGACTCCAGACCCCGGGATCCGGCTGAGCTCCGGCACCGCGGGGGTGATGGGCCTTCGATGTCCGCGCCTTCGGGGTCCCGGCTTGAACCTCTGAGGTTAACTCCTTGCTCGCCCGAGAAGCCCCAAAGAGTAATCAAGGGACTAGACTCCTCTCTCCTGGGAGCCATAATATTTTTGATGTATTTTTGTGACGCCCCCCTCCCTCCCGCCCGCCCGCCACTTCCCTTTCGTGCTGGCCGCCTTTGGAGCTTTGAGCGAGCGCCAGGCCCTTTCCTGGTCTGAGCATGTGCCTCGGGTTTCTGGCCCCTGGGCTCTCCCCAGCTGGCTGTAACTTGAGCGTGCTGAGCTTTGTGGGGTGCTAGGCAGGAGAGCGCCTTGCAGGTTCCCAGGGGACTTTCCGCGGCGGCACGTCTCGTGTGCCACACACACACGTTCAAGCATACACACGCGTGCGCGGACACACACATACACCAAGAGCCATTCCCACGTGCACTTGTGAGCTGCCCATTTCCAAGTAAGTGGATGGGGGTGAAGATGGGTTTCCTTAGGGCGAAGAGCCAACCTTGGGCTCATGGCCAACTCCTGTGACCCCGCCGCAGGGAAGGGTCCTTCCAGAGAAACGGAGGGTGTCCCTCACCACTTTCAATCCCAACCTTCTCCCTCCACCCTCGAGATCTCTCTACTCCCGGATGTCCGGAGAGGGAGGGAGTGGGGGTCCTTCTAAATGGCTGTTCAGATGAGGGGGAAAGGGGGGGCATCCTTGGGTATGGCATGACTTGGAAGCGAGGACCCCAGAGCGTTCCAGTTAACCTAGGATGTGGAGGACCTGGTCCAGCCAGCCACAGGAGTCGCTCCAGAATTCCTGGAGCTGGCAATCTCTGCGTTTTTAAACTTTGGCTTTCAAGAGGAAATGGGTACCTGGGAGCTCAGGGCAGGCTGACTGAGGAACTGAGTGAGGAGCTGGAAGTGTCAGATCCCCCAGACCTGTGCTTCAGCGTCAGTCTTCTGGTGCTCTCCACTTGGAGGCTTCCGCCTTCTCTGACGCAGGCGGCTGAGCCTCGGCGGCTGGGGACTGCCTGCTGTGGAGTGGCAGGTGCCGTCCTCCTTGGAAGCCCTGAGCCCTTTGGGGAAGCAGGTTCCTCCTCCTCCTTCCCCGCAGCCCGAGGCACTCCTACCAGGGATTTGGCTAGCGAGGTAGTCGCCAGATGGCCGAGCATAGCAGGATCTGTGTAGGGAGACGTGGGCTTTTTATTTGTGTTGTTCTTCCACTGTTTGTGTGTAAACACAGAGTGCACGATGAGCTCTGGGAGGGCCAGGCTGGCTCAAAATGAGGGCGGAGGGGGGGTACTCTGAGTCATTTATGGCCGTATCTCCCCCAGGGTCCCCAGGCAGCCGCAGCCCATCATCCCATCTTCAGACCTTCTAAACATCCTTCCCTAGTGTTTGTCTCTGGAGAGTTGGGTGAGTCTTTCACTACTAGGTCACCAGTTCAAGGGATTTGGAGATGGCATGCGCCGCAGATGCACATGCAAAGTCGGTAAATGCTGAATCCTGCCAATAGCGGCGTGTGTGGAGCCACCACTAGGGGGGGATAGTGTCTACCAAAGCCCTCAGGCTATGCTTTGGGTTGTGGGTCTAGGGTTGGTGGTGGTAAAATGTCCCTGGTGTTAAGGGGCGGTGAACAAACAAATAAAAGGTAAAGTTCCCATTCTACTCCAAGTCCAGTTGGGGAAGCTCAAAATTATTTTGCACACACTGTCTGCCCTATTCACCAAAGTCACTGACATACCTGGCCTTCCCTCCCTCCATTGTGCCTGCCTCTCCTGTTTGAATTATCGGCTCTATAATTGGTAGTGCCCAGACTTAAAAGACTTTTCTTCAGGTCTTTTCCTCTTCATGTTTAATCTTCCCTTCATGTTCCAGCCTGCTTTATGTAGGTGGAAGTTTCCCTCAGAGGTGAAATGCCCCCCCAAGTTTCTGTGTCTGGGCCTCTTCTTTAGAATCTAAGTCAGTGGTCCTGATAAAGTGAATTTCCTTGAAATAGATCAAGGAATAGCAAATAGTTGTTGAATCCTTACTGTGCTGCTCAGAGCTTTACTCTTGCCTTTTATTATTTACTCACATAAAATATATGAAGTGGGCACTGTTGTAATTTATTCCCATTTTACAGGTAAGGAAACATTCTTTAGAGAGGTCAGGTGCCTAGTCCGAGGTCTCACTTTGAGTAAATGCAGACCTGGGACTGGAATCTCAGCGCATCGGACACCTACATTCTTGGTAATTGCTAAACAGCCATCCTAAGCCAAACATGCACTGAGGGGCTGGTTACATTTATGTAGGGCATGGTGCAGGGTCCTGGAGAGGAAACATAACAATCATCAGCACGGCAAGAACCTTTCTCAGGGGGACTTCAGCTACATTGGTGCTGAAGTATGAGAGTGTGAGAGTGAGGCATGAGTTAAATGACCTTCAATGACCCTGCCAACGCGAAGTTCCATGACTCATGGGATGTCAAAGGGCATCCTATGTAGTGGGGCAAGTGAGTGATGGGTATGACACATTCTGTAACATCAGGGAGGGAGATATCTCTTTAGACTTAGAGAAAGCTGGGGACATTTCCTGGACAGGAAAAAAAAACAAAAGCAAAACCAAAAACTGAGTGAGGTCATGGAGGATGGGCTGGAGGAGAATTTGAATGCTCCAGTACAGCTTGGGGGCTTGATGTTGCTTATGACCTGGAACTCTCAGCTGGGGCCTGCTCTGACCTTGAACAAGTCATTTACCCCGGATCTTCAGTTCTTTGTGCTATAATATGAGTGGGTAGCTGAGCCCTAAAATAATCCTTTGGTGCAAAGATTCTGTGAACTTGAAGTGCCCTGACCCACTCTGTAACTCTGACCAGCTGCTCTTGCTTCTCACTGTCTCCTTTCCTTTGCTGGTAACATGGGGGTGTTGGGGAGGACTGACGGAAAAGAAAGAATTTGAATGGGAGCAACTGTCCTTGCAGGGCTTCTGAGGTGAACCCGCACGTCACCCAGTGTTCCTCTGCCCCCAGGCAGCTCCAGAGTCTGCATGTGGATTCAGCTTTCACGCCCACCGCTAGGGAAATGGCATCCTTCTTCCTGTGCTTGATAGTGGCCAGGTTGGACTGTTTACCATGAGCCTTGATTCAGCAAAAGGGGGAAAGGAGATAAAACTGAGTAACTACTCGTTGTCAACATCCGTTACTAATTTACCTTGTCATATAAATCACACAGGTGAGGAGCGTGCTCTATATTTGGGGGAGGGTGTGTGGAGAAAGAAAAACCATCCAGTAGTATGTTTTTAAATGCATCTGCATGAGCAGATCTGGCAGTGTCCTCAAGATCTGTCCTGAAAGGATGCTGTTTGCAGGAAGCTGATTGGCCTGGGTGGAAGACGAAGATGCTCTGAAATGCCCACTTGGTCAGTCTGCAAAGATTCCTTAAAATACAGGCAAAAATGGACACCAAGAGAGAAGAGCCCCCAGAAGGAGTGAGGGACCAGGCACAAGGTCAGAAAGGTGGCTAGAAGCAGGGAGTTTAGCCTAAGGACAGTCCACAAGGGCTGGAGAAACTTTTTTTGAACATCAACAGGGAATGAGGCATGTGCTTTTTTTTCTGTCTGGTTCTAAAGAATGTCCTAAAGGTGCAAATACTAAGGGGATGGAGTACAACATGACAGGAGGATGTGTCCCTGGGAGCTGTCCACCAACCAAGCATTCTGACCTCTAATGATGACAGGGTCCACATGGGAGGAGGTCTTCAAGCAGGGACCACACAGCTATTTGGCAGGCATTTGGAGACAGGACCAGAGGCATTGAGGCTATCTGACCCTTTTGGTTTCTGCCTTGATTCTGAAGGTTGATGACAGTTATTAAGTGGGAGAAAAAAAACAGATACAAACAGTATAAGCTGGGTTTTCTGTAGGGATTTCTGACCACAGAATATTCATTAAAATCAATCCCAGTGTTTTTTCCAGAATGGGTAAGAGGGAGAGATTCCGGGGTGGGTGAGAGGGTGAATTTGATGTCTTCAGACAAAGCTTACAAAATGTTATTTCCTCATTTGGGCTCCAGGTCCCTTATCACTAAAACATTTCAGTAGCACTCAGACTCCAAGGTCCCGTCCTGCTCTGATGGTCCAGGTTTCTGGGATATTTTAAATAAGTGTGTGTGTGTGTGTGTGTGTGTGTGTGTGTGTGTGTGTGTGTGTGTGTGTGTGTGGTCTCTGATCTGACCCCCCTTTTCATTCACTTCCCTTACTCCATCCCCACCCCCCCAGTTCAGGTCTGATGAACTCTTAATAATTAGGGCAGAGACAGATATATTATCTGCCCTCAGAAAGTATAATTAGCCCTCCGTAGCCGTGGGTTCTACATCCCCAGATTCACCCAACCGTGGGCCAACTGCACTATTGCCATTTTATATAAGGGACTGGCACATACTTGGACCTTGGAAAGGGGTGGGGTCCTGGAATCAATCTCCTGCAGATACCAAGGGACCATTATACTATTGTTACTGAGAGGGTGATGGGGCAGGGTGAGAGGAGGATTCGTTTTAGCTGTTAGAGAGGCCCAGGTTGGGTCAAGGCCATCCAGATTTGCTGTTTCTGGGGGTCAGAAACAATAGCTATCAAGCCAGCACAGCTCTGCGAGCTTTTGTGACCCAGAGCTTGCTCCTTCTCCTGAATGGGGCCCTCAGGCTGCAAGATCGTTCAATAATACTAATTTACAGCAAGTCCAACGGTAGGTTTGCCTAGGGCCCTGGCAGGCAGAGCCTTCTGCTTCTCACCTCCTTGCTTGGCTGTAAACTAGGCGTTGGCTGCCATAGGATGGTGTGAACACGTGTGCTGGGGGGAGAGAAGGACAGAGAGTGACAGTGACTTCTTTGGGTAAAGCCATGAAAACTGTGACCATGACCATCAACTCTGATGGCCTTACAGAATCACAGACTCTCAGAGCACATCGAATCTAGCCCTTCCATTTAAATGGTAACACGGGGTCCCAGACAAGGGAGGTAACCTACCTAAGGACCAGCTGTTCACACTTAAACCCAGTGATCTTGAATCCCCCTCCACGCTTCTTTCCATCACACTGACTACCAACACGTGGCTCTGGGTTAAATATGTCTCAGGTCTGCAACTTGGTTGAACATCATAAGGTGCACCAAGTCTCTCCTCCTCTCCCTGCAAAACAAACAAAAAAAGAAACAAAAGTCTAAGGAGAAAGATATCCCTGGGGAAGTTGAATTTGTTCTCCTGCCCAAGGTATCCACCTGGTTGGCTCCAGTCTCTCCTGAGAGCCTGAGCCAATGGGTTTTGTGCTGGGGAGGAGGGAGCCTCATTGCTTTTTCACTCTAGCTGCCCTGAGGGTGAGAAGAAGCCTGCTCTTTTCCAGAAAAAGAAAGAAGGAGTCAGATTTAACCTTGAGGTGCAGCAGCATTACGGGGATGCTTTCTTTGTATGGCTGATACTTCCCCAAGTTCTCATACTGACCAGCTAGTGGCAACAGAAGATTAACTATAGCGAGAGAGAGCTGGCTTTTCTTTCCTCCCAGCAGAGCTTGCAGTCTCTTGGCCCCAGAAAAGGCAGGCAGCGGTGCTTGGCGGGACTCGCTCTGCTCTCCTCTCACTGGCTCTTCACTGCCGTCTGCAGTTCTTTAGGACAACAGCCCCCAGGAAGACTTTTCCTTGGTTTGGAAGGGGGTCGGGTGGTGACTACCCAATGTAAGATTCAGGACTGGAAGATTTCTAGCTTCCTTATTGGCATACTGGAGCGTGCAGGCAGCCCTTCTGTGAGTCGAAAATTGACAAGGATGTTGTATGTCATAAACCATTAGGGTTTTCACCTGAGAAGGAACCCTTTCTCCATGCCCGTTGTCACGGCCCCCGGCAGGGTCAGATGTCAACACTTCTCTCGACTACGATTTCAGCTGTCAACTCACTGGTATCTCCCTCTAGTCTTATTCTCTAGTCCATCGTCTGTACTTGCAGACAGAGGGAGTTCATTAAAAGCCCAAATCTGATCATGGCCATCCTCTCCTAAAGCACTTCACTGGCTCCCCATAATTCTTAGTATGAAGTTCAAGCTCCTTATTGAGCTACAAGGTCCATGATTAGACTCTGCCCAGACTGTCCTATGCTAAGAAGCCTTCTTTCTTGTTCTGTAACTCTGCCCCAAAGGCCCTGGGAAAATTCCTTCTTACCTTTCAAGGCTGAATTCAACTATGAACTTACCTTTGAAGCCTTTCCTGACCTCTTGGCACTAAAGTTGGACACTCTGGGCCTTGGTACCCACTAGCGATATAAAGACTGGTGTAACAGTGGCTGGTCCCTTAGAACTACTGAGCGCCTACAACATGCTAGGCACTGCTCCAGCCACTTAAGATGTATGGAGAACGAAAGACATAGATTCCTGTGTTCAGAGAGCTCATATCCAGGAGTACGTGTATATATGCCTGTGTGTGTGTGCATGTGTATGCGTGTTGGGGAGAAGATGATAAATGTAATAGATAAGAAAATTATGTGGTATGTGAGAAGGTGATAGATTCTATAAAAAAAAAGGGCAAAAAGAAAATGAACATTATTGAGGTGAGGAAATCAGTTTTAATATTAAATAGGGCCAAAGGATTGTTTATTGAGATTATAGGATTGGACCAAGACCTGAAGGCCACGAAGGCCTCATCAGGCAGATGTGTGGAAGAGTATTCCGGGCAGAGAACGGCTCCAGCAAAGACCTGACTCCAGAGCACACCTGGATCGTTCAAGGGCCAGCAAGAAGGCCAGTATGGCCGGAGTGGAGTGAGTGGGGGGTGGACAGGACAGGACAGGATTTAGGCTTTTACCGTGAGTGCCATGGTGAGCCAGGCAGGACGTTAAGCAAAAGAGTATCCGTAACTGACTTCTGTCTCAAAGGAATTACTCAGGCTGCTCTGTAGAGGAGCAAGGATGGGAGAGGAAGGTCTGCAGGAGTCTGTTCAGATGAGAGATGATGGTGACTTGGGGCAGAGAGCAGAACTTAATGTGTTTCTCTGTCTGTCTTGTGGTACTTGCCTAAGAGCTCCACAGGCAGAGAACATCCCTCCTTTATCTCTGGGACTGCAGTGATTCACCCTGTGCTTGGCACATCCTAGGTGTTCAGGGCATCTTAGATGACTAGAAACAGGTTTGCCAAGTCTCATCTCAGAATCCATACTGTGCAGAACTGGAGAGGTATTGCAGTTCCACTCCTCTGTTAAGGCTGAGCTGGAATGCCACCTCTTCCATGAAGCTCTTCTGAGCTTCCACAGCTACTGCCTCTACCTTCTCCTGCCTCCTTATTATTCTGGGGTGTTTGTAGGATGAGGAATGAGACCAGTTTGATTAGAGGAGAAAGAGTTGGGTTTAGGGAAGACCTTTCCTTGAGAATCATGGAAGCCAGATAAGGGATTAGCACCTTTGCATTGTGCCAGACAGAGAGGCACTGAATGTTTGGGGGGAGATGATCCATCCATGGTGTTGGGGTCATCACCTGCCATAAATGGTAAGAATTTAGGACATTTTCTGAATGAAACCCTTTTATATAAAGATGGAGAAGTCAAGGGCACCGTAGCAAGTCAGTGGTGGAACAGGAACCAGATCCAACCTTTTGACTCCTGGTTTGGTGTACCTTCCTTCCACCTTAGTCCAGGCCACTGGGGGTGGGGGGAGCTGGTGTGCTGGACTTTCTCCTTCTGGTATGGGGTAGGCTATGAAAAAAGCAGCCATTCATTGAACGTTTACTATGCCCTGGGTGCGGTGCTGGCACGTTTGTTATTGCAGTTCCTTCTTTCCATAGTGCTGAAAGACAGGTAGGATTCATCCCATGTTATAGGTGAGCACGGAAGCTCAGAGGAGTTCAGAACACACCCAAGATTACTACAGCTGAGCTGGGTCCTGTCCCAGGTGTGCCTGCTTCCAGGCTCCGTGCTCTCTCCGCCTTCCATACTGCACAGAACTAGGAGTGCCCTTGAGTTTTCACCTCTTTGACAACCTCTTGTACTTTTTATCTCTTCCTCCTCTCATTAGCAAGAAGTTGCAGACCTTTCTTATAGAGGAACTTCAGGTGTGACAGCCTCACAGGCCTGAGGGACTCAACACCTCATTTCTGGGCTGCCAGGAGCTGACTCAGCCTCTCCCCAGGCCCTGTCGCTCCTTGCTCGTTTGCCAGGAGAGCACTGGGCCTTGTCTCATCTGCTCTAGATGTCACTCGTTAGCCCTGGACTCCTTGACAAGCAGATTCCCATGCTGCCGTGGCTTCTTGATTTTCCTCCTTCCCTCCATCCTTCCTCCTTTCCCTTTCTTCTTCCCTTTCCACTTCCTTCTTCTCCCAGTGCTTAGGGAATTCCCACCTTCTGCTGGGCATACTGTTATACTAGGGAACCTGTTACCTAGACCTTCCAGGAACTTAGAGAAGCTCTGCATTTCTTTGCTAGAAGTTGTCAAGCATCTGTTGTCTGAGATGCAGCCCCTGTTTGATTGGGTGAACTTCCTTGTCACTCCTCTCCTTCATCCTAAGTTGACTTTTGTCGCCTAGTGCTTCTTAGCAGCATTGTGCAGTTTTTATGCTCCTACCTTGAAAATGGAATTTATATTACATTATCTATACATATGGGATATATATAATAATAAATGTATATATATATATATATATATTATAATGCTGTAAAAGTCCTAATAAATAGTGTATAGTTCTCCTGGAGTATTAGAGCTGGGTAAAAGAATGCCTTTGAGATCCAGCCCAACTCTCTCATTTACCTAGCAAAAAGAAGTACATTTGTGGGCTTCCCTGGTGGCGCAGTTGTTGAGAGTCCGCCTGCCGATGCAGGGGGCATGGGTTCGTGCCCCGGTCCGGGAAGATCCCACATGCCGCGGAGAAACTGGGCTCCGTGAGCCATGGCTGCTGAGCCTGCGCGTCCGGAGCCTGTGCTCCGCAAGGGGAGAGGCCACAACAGTGAGAGGCCCACGTACAGCAAAAGGAGTACATTTGCAAGGTCCCACAGCTAAGCCATGGCAAAATCCAGTCTGTAGCCCAGCTCCTCTGACTGGTGTGCCGGCTCTGAAGACCCAAAGCCCTGGGATAGAATCCCGGCTGCACTACTTCCTAACTGTAGACCTCTGTATGCCCATGAAGAAAGTGGAGGTAACACAGCAATCCCTTCTCTGGATTGCTGCGATCATTATTTTTGGAGAGTCCTCCATCTTCAGCTGTCGTCAGTGTCCAACACTGTGCTCAATTTTTACTTACACTAAAGCCATGTGATCCTTACGGAGATAGTGTGTGCAGAGCACCTAGCACAGCATCTGGCACCGTTTGTGCTCCGTGCCTCTTAGCCACCTGGAATCCTTGTTATGGAAGGAGGTGGAGGTATGAATAACTAATGAATGCAAATTCCCTTTCCCTCCCCCCTCTTTCCACTCCAGCCTGCTGGCTTTGGCCTCTGCCCTCCCTCCCTCTCTCCCCACCAGGAGGAGAAAAAGGATGAAATTGACCATTGATCTCTGCTCTCTCTCCAAGAGCAGGGGGAAGCTGTAGGGGGGGGTGCTCCTAGGGGGCTCCCGCGTTGTCTGAGGACAGTTTGGCCAGAGAAACTCGGAGAGGCTGAGTCTAAGGCAGGCGGGTCTTGGGGGAGGCAATCGGGGCAGAACCCTCTCCCTTCTGGTGGCTGCCTGCTGACAAAGCCTTGCTGTCAGGCACCTGGGAAGTCACGAATGGCTTTGCAAGCAGCCGCAAAGGGAAGGAACATTTCCATTAGCAGAATCAGCAGTAAAGAGATTTCCAGTCACATTCATAGCTGCATTTGGGGGAATCATTTCGGTGGTGGCTGTGGGCTGAGGAGGGAAGGAGGCAGGGCGGCAACGAGAGGCATGGAGACGTCTGTCTCCTTGCAGGAGCTGAGAGCTCCAATGAGAACCAGGTACCAGATGCCTAGGGACTCTTGGGGAGCTGGGTGGGTCCTTGGACAAACATTCTGGACCACCAACTTCCATCCAAATGGACAGAACCCCCTTCTCAGGAGTCCCCTTGGGAGGCTGCAGGCTTGTTCTCTGCCACCTTTGTTCTGATTACCTGCGTTACTCTTTTCAAGACTTCACAGCCAGCAGCAACTTCCTAGGCTCCTGGGATTTGTCACTGGGAAAGGTCCCAGATTATTTAGCCCGGTTTTTCCCAAAGTTAGCGACTCCTCAGAATCACCTTAGAGGCCAGGTTTTCCCTTCCAGATCAGTGGAAGCACCTGGAAGGGGCCTGGGTATCTGTACTTTAAGAAGTATACCAAATCCTTGGTGTGTCCCTGGACACCCTGGGTATCTCTTCGGTCTCACCTCCTGACATTCCCCGTGGCACTTGGGGCTCTGGCTTCACTGATTACTGGCAGATCTCTGGGGGGAACCAGGCACATTCCCCCTACCTGAGTCCTGAATAGAAACACTGTTTTCTCTGCTCCTAATGCTTTTCTGGTCTCTCATTCACCTGGCCGTCTCCTAGCCTTAGCTCAGCTATTAACTCTTCTGAGGAACCTTCCTTTCTCCTCCAAGGCTACCCCCCTAGTAGGATTGGCATATCTTGTGAACAAAAAATAAATGCAAAAAATAAAATGCCGGATGCCCAGTTGAATTTCAGACAATGAATACTTGCTTAGTATAACTATGTCCCATATGTCCCATGCAATATTTGGGATGTAGTTATGCTAAAAATGACTCTCTGATTATCAGGAATGCAAATTTAGCTGGACAGCCAGTATTTTTTCTGGCAACCTGCAGGGACCCTGTTTCTCTCTCTGCTGTCAGGAATCATATTACCAATGTGTGATTTGTCCCCCAAACCTGCTCTCCCCACATCCCTTCCATCTCAGGAAACCAGACTACCGTTTAACCAGTTATTCAAGCAAAGGAATCATCTTTGATATCTCCCTTCCTTTGCCTCTCTCATTCTTTCAGTCAACCAGCCTTGTTGGTTTTACTTCTAAAATGACTGTCAAAATTCTTCACTTCTCATGATGTCCTACTGCCATCACCTTTGTCCAAGCTCACTTGGGCTGTTACCTCAGTCTCCTAACTGGTCTTCCTGCTGCCTCTCCATCCTCCTTATCCTTTCCTTATATTTTTTGATATATAGCACACGGGCCAAATCCAGCTTGCTGCCTGCTTTTGCGTGGCCTGTAAGTCTATTTTCTTGTTTAAATACTTGAAAAAATCAAAAACAGAATCATATTTCGTGATATGCGACAATTATATGAAATTCAAATATCAGTGTCCATAAATAAAAAAAGATTTATTGGAACACAGTCACACTCATACCCTTGTGTATGTATTGTCTGTGGTTGCTTTTGCTTTACAACAGCGGAGTTGAGTAGTAGCAACAATGAGTATCCGGCCTACCAAGCTTAATATATTTCCTAATTGTTCCTTTACAGAACAAGTTTGCCAGCCCTGCTGTATACAGTAACAGAGTGATCTTTTTCAAAAATCAAATTGGATCTTGCCACTCTCTTGTTTAAAGCCTTTAAATGTTTCTTATTGCTCTTAAGATAAAATCTTAATTCCTTTTCACAGTCTAGAAACTTTAAAAAATTTTGCCTTCTTTTCTGGGTTCATATTTCCTTTTCTCATAGAACTCAAGTCACCTCCTCCAAGAAGTCTTCCCTGACCAAAGCCTTCCCTGGTACACTGTCCCCCTCATAGCTTTCTATCCCGTTTATTTAAAAAAAAACCCAAAAAACCCAAAAAACTTTATCTGGCAGCTCCTTGGTGGTAGGGAATGTGTCTTTTTCATTGTTTTTGCTCCTCTCAACTATATAATGCATTACACAGCACAGAGTAGGTGCTGAGTAGATGTTTCCTGACCAAATGAATGACACATAGGCAGCGGTAGGGGTGGTAGTTTGTGAACACCATCTTACAAGGTAGCGGCCTCATTGGGTTGTTCTGTTGCTTATCAGGAGATTGCTGTCAGGATTCCAAGAGCTAAAGTTTGCAGAGCAGGTAGACCAGTGCCCACCACTCAGCAAATGCCATCTAGGTGTCTGTTAAATAAACAGACCTATACTTTAATCCCTAGGACACATCCCCTCCCCACTTTATTTGCAGTTGGAGCATGTTTAGGGCAATTCACAGGAAGTCCTGTGAGTAAAGACCTCATGGAGCCAGGGGTCCTGGGGTTTGGTCCCAGTTCTGCTGGTGTCTGTGGTCAAGTCCCTTCCACTTTCTGGGCTTCCTACCGTTTCTCATGTGATGAGATTAAAACAAGTGATATTTGAGGTTCTTCTCAGCCCCCGCAGCTCAGCAGGAGCCCAGGAGGGAAAGAAAGATTCCCTTTAGGAGCTTCTGAGTCTGGAAGCTCAGCTGCAGCAGGAGAAAGCTGACTCCCTCCCTTCCTTCCTCCATCTCTGCATCCTTTCTCGGGCGTCTGAAGATCAAACCCTCAGCTCTGAACCCAGGTGCAACTCAAATTTTTAAGCCCAGTCTCACACTAATTTGTTCAGGCACCTTCTTCAATTACTTTCTCTCTAGCCTTCCCCAGGGAGGGAGACTGGAAGAAGCTGACAGCCCAAAGTAACCAATTACCTGTCTGCCAATAGCAGGACTCCTACCGTCCCTCCCTCCCTCCCTTCTTTTCTTTCTCCACTTTATTCTCCTGGCCTGTAAACCATCTCCAAACTGCAGAACCCTCCAGGGAATGGCCCCAGTTCACCTGCTCCCAGCTGGGGAAGAGAAGGCAACCCCTCCCCCAAGAGAGACAACAGGTGGGAAGGCTGGTGGCTGAGAAGGGGCAGCTGCGGATCTTGGAAAGCCAAGCAGGTTTTGCAAGCCTGCTAAATACCAAACTGTGCTAGATTGAGAGGCAAGTGCTTTGGGCTCTAGCCCTCTTTCTGCCATCTACTTGCTGTGGCCTCAAATAAATGACAGTTCCTCTTTGGGCCTCAGATAAGATTAAGTGAATATTGTCAGAGCCATCTTTCCTTCAGGTAGGTGGGGAAGATTGGCCTGCATAAGATACTCCATGAGAGAGGAGGAACCTTCCAGTCCTGTCCACTACTGGAATCGCAGGTGTCTAGAGCTGTGCCTGTCACATAGTAGGCACTCAGTAACTATTAGTTGAATGAAGGAATGAATAAATGGAAAATGTGTGTGTTCAGACATTGCTAATGAACTTAATCACAGCTTCAGATGCCTCATCAGTCACTAGGATCAACTGGGGTTTGCATGGGTGATGAATTCTGTTCACGTTCCCTAGACTCAACCAGTTCACCCAAAACCTGTGGTTCACCTTAAGTTCCCCTTGCTTGGAGCTAAGCCCCTTCAGTCATTATTCAGTCGTTCTTCCATCCCAGACATTGTGCTGAGTACCTTGGGGGCACAGAAATGCAGGGAGTTCAAACTATTAGGATAATAACACTTGAACTTTATGATTAAAAAAAAAAACAAACCTCCCTTTCATGGGTATTTTTAGCATCTCCATATTACTGATGAAGATGTGGCCATTCAAAGAAATCAAGTCAATTGCACAAGGTCACATAGTAAATGGGATTAGCTGTATTTATTTTTTAAAAGGAATCTTTGTATCACTCTCACAAATGGAACACCAGAATAACTTGCTATAAATGGAAGGTAGCCTGTAAAAGTTAGCGTAGTGTCCGCGTGCCGTCTAAACTCATCTCTCATACCACAGTTTGGGAAACATGGATTTAACCCAACTGCTGAGATAAAGATATTCATTTAAAATTTAAATTTTGCCCACTTAATTGTGAGATTTCCCTTAACGTGTACATTTAAATAATATCTTTCCTGCCTCATAACTCCTACCCGTATTTTAAGATCCAGCTTGAATGTGCCTTTGCTACTTCCAAGATGACTTCCCTGGCTCCCCCAAGAACAGTTATCTCGCAAGCACTTTGTATATTCACTGCAGTCCGTGTTTTCATGAAAATATGGTGATTGTTTAATTGTCTGTCTCTCTTGCTAGCCTTGTAAGCTTCCTGAGTTAAACATCATGTCTCTTTAATATCTGTAACTCCAGCAATGAGTGCATACATACTTAGTAAATTTTTAACCTTAATTTTAGGTTTCAACAAAAGGAATGCAAGCTTGTTGTAGTAACAAATTCAGGCAATTCAGGAATATTATACGGGAAAAGGTGAAAGTCTCTCCCCCGCCCAATCTCATTCCCCAGAAGTGATCATGATGAAGAGCTTGCTGGGATCCTAGTGAAATGTAGAGTAAGTATGTGCCTGACCAGCCACCTTTGGTGATGGGACAGAGAGGAAGTAACTTGTCCGAGGTCATCCGGAACCATCTTTTGTTAGGGCATTGGTTTTTCAAACTGGGTTCCATGATAGATCTGGGGAGGATGAGTCGCTCTGGGCTCCAGCTAAAGAGACACTCCAATGTTAAGCCAGCTCCGGGTCCCAGCATCTACTTGCATACTTGCAGACTTCTTCCAGACCACAGGCAGGGAGTCCTCTTCTTGACTGACCCTATGTGAATGTGTATATACACACACACACACACACACACACACACACACACACACACACATAATGTGTGTTTATATATGTATATATACAAATGTGTGTATGTATATACACACACACACATATATATATACACGTATGTGTGTACATACATATAGATACATATGAGAGATAGAGAATAGGATAATGATTCTCCTCTCTGCAGAACTAAAAGAAGAAACTGAAGCCAGCAGGGGAGGAGCCAGAAAGGAAACAATGATCACAAGTCTGGGGTGGGTGTCTCTTTCTGGCACAGTATTTGACATGATGGGTAAAGCAGTTCTTGTTTTCTTCCTTAAATTATTTTCTCACTTGAGTGGGGAGACAGACTATTCAGGAGAGGGTTACCTGGGCTTAGGTTGAATTGCTTCCTTTAGAAGCCCTCATTTGTGAAGCCATGTAGATTGGCAGCTGGTCAGTTAATAGAAGAAGCCTATTAAAGCAAGGAATCATAAAAAAAATAATGATGCACATTAAACGTTTCCTTTTTAACTTAAAATTCGTAAATGTGTATACGTTTGCCAGTGATTTGATGTAGGCCCAGGGCCTCTTCTTCGAGTCTGGGTCAACTGATTGGAGTTCCATGTCATCTTTCTTGTATAAGCCATGCTCGTAATATTCCGAATATGATCTCCAATGTTGGTCTCATTAAAGGGGACTGAGAACTTAAAGATGTTTGCCAGGTAATTCTTCTAGAGTTTGATGATTCCTTTCTAAATTTTTATAGTTGTCACACCTGACTTAACTCAATAGCAATGTTTAAGTGACTTTATTTTTATCGTAAGATCAGCTCAGTCCTCCTAGAAGCCACTTTCTTTTGATGCTCATAAATTTTTAATCTGCACAACATTTCATTAAATTTTAGAGTTATGAGAAACACAACAGGCATAAACAGGTTTGAGAAACTGGCTCTGTAAAAACGCATCTGGCGGTCAGTGCAGAGAAGCCTAGCTGAAAGCTTTTTAAAAAAATTAATTAATTTTTGGCTGAGTTCGGTTTTTGTTGATGTGTGTGGGCTTTCTCTAGTTGCGGCGAGCAGGGGCTACTCTTCATTGCGGTGCGCAGGCTTCTCATTGTGGTGGCTTCTCTTGTCGCAGAGCACGGGCCCTAGGCGTGCGGGCCTCAGTAGTCGAGGCTCACGGGCTCTAGAGCGCAGGCTCAGTAGTTGTGGCGCACGGGCTTAGCTGCTCTGCGGCATGTGGGATCTTCCTGGACCAGGGCTAAAACCTGTGTCCCCTGCACTGGCAGGCGGATTCTTAACCGCTGTGCCACCAGGGAAGCCCACTGAAAGCTTTTGAAACTTATACATGTTTCAGGTTGACAGAGGCATTAATGTCACAGAAATTTTAGCGGTTGAGCCATTAGATAGCATTTTGCCCCAAACCCTTATTTAAAGAAGAAGAAAAGGGGACCCACTTGCACTTTTGGGGGGAATGTAAATCTTTGCAGCCACTATGGAAAAAGGCGTGGAAATTCCTCAGAAAATTAAAAATAGAACTACTGTATGATCCAGCAATTTCACTTTGGGCTGCTTATCTGAAGAAAATGAAAAACAGTAATTTGAAAAGGTATATGCACTCCTATGTTGATTGCAGCATTATTTACAAGAGCTGAGATATGAAAGCAACCTAAGTGTCCATCTCAGGATGAATGGATAAAGAGGATGTGGTTTATACATATAATAGAATATTATTCAGCCATAAGAAAGAAGGAAATCCTTTCATTTGCAACCATGTTGGATGGACCTCCAGGGCATTATGCTAAGTGAAATAAGTCAGACAGAAAAAGACAGATAGTGTATGATATCACTGATATGTGGAATCTAAAAACGCCAAACTCATAGAAACAGAGACTAGCATGGTGGTTCCTGGGGGGTGGGAGAAATGGGGAGATGTTGATCAAAGAGTACGAATTTCCAGTTATAAGATGAATACATTCTGGGGATCCAATGTACAGCATGGTGGCCACAGTTCACAATACTGTATTATGTTCTTGAAAGTTGCTAAGAGAGTAGCTCTTAAATGTTCTCACCACAAAAACAAAATGGTAATTATGTGACGAGATGAAGGTGTTAGCAAGTGCTCTGGTGGTAATCATTTTGCAATATATAGTTGTATCAAATCAACACATTGTATAGCTTAAACTTACACAGTGTTATGTGTCGGTTGTATCTCAGTAAAACTAGAAACTTTTTTTTTTTTTTTTTAAAGATGGGAAAACTGAACCCCAGACCTGTGTCAGGAACCCAGGTCAATTAGACTCTTGGAGTTCATGGCCCCCCCTGGGACTCCACAGCAATTGTCATGATGCCCCCTTCCTTTTGGGTGGCCTCTTAAAGGAGGCACCCCAACACTTCCGTTTTACAGATGAGGAAACTGTGGTTCAAATACTGAAGTGACCTAGCATGGGATGCAGAGCGAGATGGAGCTGCAGTTCAATTCCCAGATCAGGCCAACTTCCTGCATGCCATGCCAAATATCCCTGTGCTCAAGGGTAGTTTTTCAATATCTTTTAAAATAATTAGGTCTTATCAACTATTTTTTTTCCACCTATGACCACACCTTATCTTTCCTTCACTTCAGGAGGGAATGCGAACAGGGATTCCACTTCAAGTCCCTTTGTCCTCACCCCAGATCTTTCTATAAAGGCACAGCTTTTCAGGGGATCTTTGTGCATCCCTGAGCCCACATTGCAGGCCATCCAGATTCAGAACTCTCAGGGCCCTCAGGCCTATCCAGACCAGCCCTCTCATTGCACAGAGGGAGACCCAGGGCCAGAGGAGGCCAGTACCTTACTAACGTCAAGGGGCTGGGGCTGCTTCTGAGTGCAGACCCCAGTCCCTTCACCTCCACTGGGCTGCCTGCATGGCCCTGGGCCTCCCAGCGTGCCTACCTGCTGGGGAGGGTTGGTCAGGTAACGAGAGGGCAGTGTGTGTGCGTGCGTGCAGGCTGCCAGGGGTTTCTGTGCTTTATGAGGTGCACAGTATAATTCAGTATAAAAACCCATTTTGGGGATGTCTTGCCCCATAAAATCTCCTCCAGCAGGAATGGCTGGAAATTTGTTTTGACTTCCCTAGCACATGTTTTTTTAAAAAATACCTTCTCCATCTCATTTTGCTCTTTGCTTCCTTTTTTCCACCCAGTTCTCTTTGGATGATATGCCCGTAGTGGCTTATGAGGGGATACGGTGGGGATGACACTGGGGGAAGGGACCCTGCAGTATAGGTTAATGGGCTGGCAAATCGTTGTGAAAAAGCTCACCTTTCTTGAATGATTCTTCCTCTGCAAAGACTGTGGCTCAGGGCATGACTTCAGGGAACTGCCTTCAAGAATTATAATCAGACTTCTGGATGTCATTCTTTTTTTTTTTTTAATTTATTTATTTTTAAAATTTTTGGCTGCGTTGGGTCTTTGTTGCTGCACACGGGCTTTTCTCTAGTTGCGGCGAGCGGGGGCTACTCTTTGTTGTGGTGCGCGGGCTTCTCATTGGGTGGCTTCTCATGTTGCTGAGCACAGGTTCTAGGTGCGCGGGCTTCAGAATTGTGGCACGTGGACTTCAGTAGTTGTGGCTCGCAGGCTCTAGAATGCAGGCTCAGTAGTTGTGGCACACGGGCTTAGTTGCTCCGTGGCATGTGGAATCTTCCCGGAGCAGGGCTCGAACCTGTGTCCCCTGCATTGGCAGGCGGATTCTTAACCACTGCACCACCAGGGAAGCCCCTAGATGTCATTCTTATTTGGGGCAAAATAAGGCTTCCGTACAACCCTCTCTCTTGTAATCCAATAGCAGCTACTCCTCCCTCATTTCCCACCTTCTTCATGTCACATCATCTCTTTCCCAGTCTCTTGCAATACTGCTTCAGTTTCTTCCTTTGAGTAGATACTTCATATGCTGCCTGAAGGCTCATTCCCATAGGTCATTTCTCCCTCACTTAGAATCCTCAGTGGCTCCCTACTGTGTACAGGATTAACAGCAAACTCCTTGGCATCTGAGCTCTCCACCTAAGGACCAAACCCACCTAAATTATCCTTCTCTCTCACCATTCCTCTGCCTACACTTCAGATAAACTGTTTTTTTTTTTATTGCTCTCAGAAAACAAGCTCTACTAAAGTCGCATTTCAGCGACTTGACTCAGGCTGGTCCTCTACCATGGATGGCCTGCTTCTCCTCCATTTCTGTTGGTGGAACCCTATCTACCCTTCTTAAACTGTTTTCTTTATAGAAACTTCCATCCTTATTTTTTCCTCCTCTTTCCTCCCTCCCCTAATCAGATTGAATAACTTTATTCAGAAACCTTTTTTTGTATCTCTTAGGCCACCCACCTCACTTATAATGAAACGTTTATGTCCATGTCTTATCCTCTGCCTGCGTAGTACAGTACAGAAGTCACTAGCCGCATGTGGCTATTGAACACTTGAAATGTGGCTGAAGGACTCAATTGTAAATTTTACTTAATGGTAATTAGTTTGCATTTAAGTATTGATAATGTGGGTAGTGGCTACCCTCTTGAATAGCACAGATATAGAACATGCCCACCATTGCAGAAAATTCTCTTGGACAGAACTGCTTATGAGGTCTTTGAGGACAGGCATGGAGCCTTGTCTCTTCTGTACCCTGTTCCTAGTACAGGGCCTGTTATTGAATGAGTGTCAATAAATGTTGGTCGAACTGACATTCGGGCAAGACTCTGTAAGCACTGACCCCAAAGAGATTCGGTTTTTAAAAATAATTAATTAATTAATTAATTGGCTGTGTTGGGTCTTCATCGCTGCGCGCGGGCTTTCTCTAGTTGTGGTGAGCAGGGACTACTCTTCGTTGCTGTGCGTGGGCTTCTCATTGCGGTGGCTTCTCTTGTTGCAGAGCACGGGATCTAGTCATGTGGGCTTCAGTAGTTGTGGCTCACAGGCTCAGTAGTTGTGGCTCGGGGGCTCTAGAGTGCAGGTTCAGCAGTTGTGGCGCATGGGCTTAGTTGATCCATGGCATGTGGGATCTTCCTGGACCAGGGCTCGAACCTGTGTCCCCTGCATTGGCAGGATTCTTAACCACTGCGCCACCAGGGAAGTCCCAAGATTCAGTTTTAAAGAAAGAAATTCACGGAAATTTACTTAAGACCAAGGTTTGTTAATAACAGTATTGCTTTGTAGGCTTTGCAAAGCCTGATACGTCTTATCGTCTGGGATGTCTTAGGTTAATCCATTAATGACACTTACTGGTAGGAATTCTGGGTCCTTGATGGGTCATTTCTCAGCCGTGCCTTTTCTTCCCATCTTAATCCCCTCCCTTCCTTCCCAGAGCAGGTCCGTCCCATAGCTGCGACTTAGAAAGAGCAGTCCCAGGAGTTCTCATTTCCTGGGAGACAGGTGTGGACAGACCTGTCTGACACGAATGCTCAGGTTTGCGCTTCCATTGTTGCTTCATGGAAGATTTACGAGTGTTTCTTCGAGAGAGAATTCCTGAAAACTCTGCCCTGTGACTGATGGGATGAGAATGGGATACAAGGGTCTCTCCCCTTTTTTCTCCTGCCCCATCCTTTTTCCTTCTTCTCTTTTCCTCCTAAGTTTCTCTTCATGTCCACTTTCTCTTTTCTCTCTTTAACCTCTTCTCTTCTCTCTTCTTTGTCTTTCTCTCCTTTGTTCCCTTTACTGCTCTTAATGTCTCTTTCCTTTTTTCTCCCTACCATGCTGTGTGTGTGTGTGTCTTCCTCCTTGTATCTCCATGCCTCCCTTAACCTTTCTGTCTGCTCCCCATAGCCTTGAGTTCTCGTAAGAATTCCTGAGCACAAGTCGCTCCTGTCTGCCTACCCTGATCAAGCCCCTTGTTGACCAACATGGAGCCATGCACAGCTCAGAACTGGCTACCTCTGGTCTTCACCTCTGGCCCAGAATGGTATTTGGAGTGAAGGAGACCAGAGGTGCGGGGGGTATTGCAGGGTGCAGGTCTACCTTGCTTCTAGTGTCAGGGCCTCCCTCCTCCTCACAGGGCTGCCTCCTTGCCTGGCCCTGTTGTCAAATGTGATTCCAAATGTCCTGAATGAGTTTAGAGGCCTCGATGACCATTTGGTCCATATTGGACACATTTGACTGTGACCTTGATTTTCAGTGTGAGGTGAGTTTTTGAGAGCAGCTGGTACAAAGCATCTGAGTGTCTTAAAATTTCTGTTTTGCTAAATATTCAAAGCTCTTTTTCTGCAACTCTGGTGGGCTCCTTTTTCTCAACCCCCTCTGCTGCTCTAGCACTATTCATCAGCTCTCTTTTCCCTCAAGGCATTAGAAACATCTGTTGGAGAGTTTCAGAAGAAAAGTTGCAAGAACGATAAACCTTTTTTTTTTTTTTTTTTTTTTTTTTTTTTGCGGTACGCGGGCCTCTCACTGTTGTGGCCTCTCCCGTTGCGGAGCACAGGCTCCGGACACACAGGCTCAGCAGCCATGGCTCACGGGCCCAGCCGCTCTGCGGCATGTGGGATCCTCCCAGACTGCGGCACGAACCCGTGTCCCCTGCATCGGCGGCGGACTTTCAACCACTGTGCCACCAGGGAAGCCCCTGATAAACCTTCTTAAGAGATCATTTCTTCTGAAAAGTCAACCCTTGGCTGTAACTGACAACAAAAGGTATCTGAGCCAAGTTACCTTATCCCCCAAATATCATGTGCCCTTTTGAGATTGACCTTAAGGGCATATGCTCAATTATGAAACTTGCAAGAGTTTCTTAACTTTAAAATAGCAGTTGGTCCTGAGTCAACAGGATTTCTTGTTCCAAAAATACAAAGCAAACAAAAGAACAAAATAAAGAAAATGGTGAAGAAGAAGGACAGGAAGAGGAAGAAGAGGTGGAGGGAGAGAAGACAGAAAATAAAGTAGAGTTTAAGTCATCTCATGTGTCTATCCATAGGGTAGACTTAAATTTGCTGCTGGAGCAGAAGTGGAAGTATCTTTTTACAATCATTGCATTTCTCTTTGTTTCCTCCCATTTTAATATGTAACCTGTAACCACAGCTTATTAGTTTTTCCCCCAACATTTGTTTTGAATGCGTCCATTTCTTTCTGTGGTTATCCTGGTACAAGTTCCTTTCATCTCTGACCTGTAATTCAGTAGACTCCTAACCGGTTTCTCAGATTCATTCCTGCTCTTACTCCCCTCCCAGCCCTTCCCAGTCCATTCTCAGACGCGACCAGAAGGACTTCGTAAACGTGTGCACCAGATCACACCTCTGCTCTGCTTAAATTCATAATGACTTCCCATTGTGCTTATAATGAAATACATAGTCCCCAACCAAGGCCTACATGATCTTCAACCATAGCTGCGCATTAGAATGCATGGGAAGCTTTTAAAAATGCCAGGGCCTGGAATCTACCCTAGACTAATTAAAGCAGTATAACTGGGGGTTAGACAGTTCAGCAGTTCCTTGCAAAACTAAACATGCTTTTACATATGACCCAGCAATTGCATTCCTTGGTGTTTACTCAGATGAGTTGAAAACTTACATCCATGTAAAACCCTGACTGCGAATGTTTATAGCAGCTTTATTCAAAACTGCTAGAACTTAGCAGCAACCAAGACGTCCATCAATAGATGATGGATAAATAAACTATGGTATGTCCAGACAGTGCAATATTATTTTGTTTGTTATCTTCCCAGGTGACTTCGGGGTTCTAATACACAGCTGGGGTTGATGGCCACGACCCAGGGGGACCCTGCCAACCTCTGCCTCCACCCATGCTGCTTCTCTCTTACTTGCCAAACCCCACAGAATCCCTCCCTGCCCTCCCGATCTAAACTGTACTTGGCTATCTGTCCGTGTTTATTGTCTGTTGGCTTCTCTAGACTGCAGACATTTTGAGGACAGGGGCTGTGTTTAGCACTGTGCTTCTCAAAACATGCGTTTCATAGTTAGTCCTTAGTAAATGTTACTGAGCAAATGAACAGATGAATGGCTAGGTGTGAAAGTTTAATAGATCCCTCCTTGTTGCCCCCATAATGGCAAGCAGAGGAGACTATCAGGGAAAGCGGTGATATCTGGAGCTGGGTAAGATGAAATGTACACATACCCTCCTTCCACTCCTGAAGGGACCTACAGAACACAGAATAATTTCTTTAATCACCCATGGGCATTCCCCTCTGCTCTTTTTGCCCTCCAGCTGATGGCCTGGCTCTCCCACGTTTAAGTTAGGGAATGGATGAGTTAAACTTGTCTCTGTCATTTCCGTTTTCTTTCTCTGCAATAAAGTTAGTGATTGCTTGGTCAAACTGCAGTATAATGCAGTTAGGCTCGTGTGTTCCTATCTCCTTCAGGTGCCTTGGGAGTGACTTCTGCTACTGTAGGAAACAGCTCTGTAGTCAGTGAGCAAGCTGAAAGAAGAAAACCCGAAAGCCCTACCCTTGGCCTTCCAATGCCAGCCCCCTTTGCTGCTTCTTTCATACAAGGAAATTAAATTGCCTTTAGATTGTGAGCAAAGGGAAGAGTGATGTAGAAACAGGATATTCACAGGTGCTTTCTGAAGCAGGGATAATTGCAAAGGATTCCTTTAATCCTTGCTTAGTTGGGAGAGAGACACACATATACTGTTGGAGAAGCAGAGTCAGGAAGCAGTTAAGGATGTTTCTTGTCTCTGTTTGGCTTGAGTTCTAGCTCCCAGCATAATATCTGTACTTGTTTCCCTGCACATTCAGCAAATTATCTTCTAGCCAATGAGGAGTGACTGATATCAGATTTATGGTGACGGACCCCGAGGGCAGGATAGCCTGTGAGCTCTGTTGAAGGATATAGAGAGGAAGGTAGGCAACTATATTTTTTATCCTCATGAGACTTAGGAAAAGAGGCTGGGAAGACAAGGCAGAATACTAGGAATTAAGGACCCAGTTAAAGTGGAGCTGCAAATAGTTACCAGCCCAGGGAGCCCGAGGCTGTGGTTGAAGAGCTCTGATTTCTAATCTTGGGTAAACTTCTAACTCTCTGAGTGCCCTGAGCAAGTCATCCATACAACCTCCAACTGTATGGGGGGGTGGGGGTGGCAAGCAACGGAAAGCAGCTCTGTTTACTTAAGCATAGAGACTTTATGGGATGACTCAGGAGGATGGAAGAGCTGAAGACACAGGCTCAGAAAGGACAGCTCTGGGGATCTTGAGCAGTAACCTACCCACAGTCTCATCCGAGCATCCGCATCAGGACAGAAGGGCTCCAAGTGTTTGTCCGTCCTTTCCTCTCTCACTTTGACATCCATTGCCTCAAAGTGGCCTCGTATGTACCCCTCATCTAGGGAAGAAGAGGACACGCGGATTGACATTCCCTCCAGGCTGCACATGTTGGAGAGAGAGCTATATTTTGCAAGTGAGTCTAGGGGCTGATACCAATATGGTTTCTGGGTAGCAAAAAACAGCACATGTCCTCATCAGGGACCTCGGTATTCTCATCTGTAAGATGATTGTGGTTTTCCAAATCCTCTTTTAGCATCTGAAGCTTTCCTTCAGATAGAACCTTGGGCAACCCACTGTAAACACCAGAGGAAAGCAGTATTGTTCGGTTGAAGTAGGGGTGAGGAGGCCCAAAGCCCTGCCCTTTAGGCTTTCTCTTCCTCCTCCCCTGAAGTGGTCCTTGAAATATCTATTTAGAACCTAGAGATCCATGAATTGCAGTTAGGTACCAGTGGACTATATGATCTCCAGGACCGTTTTCAGCCCTGGCCTTTGCAGCGAAACAGAGCATCTAAGTCAAGGGCTCTATAAAGACTTGTGTACAGGAGAGGGGGGTTCAAGGAAGTAGTAACAGGGCTGAGCAGCCTCTGGTTTGCCTGACAAAGATGATGACCTTCGTGTGACCTGCTGCACTCATGCCCCAAAGCGTGCCCAGAAGAGTCAGGACTTAGCATCTCTAGAGAGAAAGGCTTTGCCTTAGGGAAATGATGCTAGGCAGGAGGTGTGTGGAACTTCTGGTTCGAGCCCTGTTTACATCTTGCCAGTCTCCCTGTGTTCTCTGTTTCTCCATCTCTGCTGGGCTTCTTTCAATTCCTCTAATGTAACAATCCCCCTTCTGCCTCTGGGCCTTTGCACAGGCTGTTTCCGTTGCTTCTTTTGTCTGTCTGACTCCTACCAATTTTTCAGATCCTCAATTAATATCACTCCTTCAGAGAAGCCCTTCTGAATTCTCAAGTTAGAGCTGGTCTCCCTGTTTTATATATAAGCTTCTGTTATTGGTAGCACTTAGTCACAGATTGTAATTATACATTTATTTCTTTTTGATATTTATCTTTTCCAGTATAAGCTCAGTAAAGGCAGGAATCAAACCTTATTAGATACTAAAAGATGCATGGGGAATGAAGAACTAAATATAGAGCATCATACGATTTTCAAAGTGTTGATTCAGTTCAGTATTTACTGAACTGAACACCTTCTGTATACCAGGTCCTCTCATAGGTACTGGAATGGATCTCTAAATAAAGACATAGATCCAACCCCTGAGTTGCTCACTCTCTTGGTCAGGAAAATTTTGCTGTTTCTCATTTAATCCCCAGCCTACCCCCAGGAAGTCAAGAGGTATAGACTGTAAGGCCCAGAGAGGTCAAGTGACCTGACCAGTGTCACACGTGAGTTGGTGGCTATGCCAGGATTGAAGCCTGAACTTCCTGAATCCTGGTCTGGTGCTTCTCTCTTTCTCCCGTTCTTATGGAGAATAATGTAATTAGTGGAAATGGACTTTTTAAAATTTAATTTTTATTTTATATTGAAGTATAGTTGATTTACAATGTTGTGTTTCAGGTAAAACAGCTAAGTGATTCAGTTATACAAGTACATATATCCATTCTTTTTCAGGTTCTTTTCCCATGTAGGTTATTACAGAATATTGAGTAGAGTTCCCTGTGCTATACAGTAGGTCCTTGTTCTTTTAGTTTTTGGGTTTTGTTTGTTCTTTTTTAAAAAAATTTTATGGGAGTATAGTTGATCCACAATGTTGTGTCAGTTTCAGGTGTACAGCAAACTGAGTCAGTTATACATATTCATAGATCCACTCTTTAGGAGGTCCTTGTTGATTATCTATTTTATATATAGTAGTGTGTATGTTAATCCCAAATGCCTAATTTATCCCTCCCCGCCATATTTCCCCTTTGGTAACCGTAAATTTGTTTTCAAAGTCTGTGAGTCTGTTTCTGTTTTGTAAATAAGTTCATTTGTATCATTTTTTTTTAGATTCCACATATAAGTGATACCATATGATATTTGTCTTTGTCTGACTTACTTCACTTAGTATGATAATCTCTAGGCCCATCCATGTTGCTGAAAATGGCATTAATTAATTCTTTTTTATGGCTGAGTAATATTCTATTGTATATATACACCACATCTTCTTTATCCATACCTCTGTCAGTGGACATCTAGGTTGCTTCCATGTCTTGGCTATTGTAAATAGTGCTACAATGAACATTGGGGTGCATGTATCTTTTTGAATTATGGTCATCAAAAAGTCTCCAGACAATAAATGCTGGAGAGGGTGTGGAGAAAAGGGAACCTTCCTACACTGTTGGTGGGAATGAACGTTGGTACAACCACTGTGAAGAGCAGTATAGAAGTTCCTGAAAAAACTAAAAATAGGGCTTCCCTGGTGGTGTAGTGGTTGAGAGTCCGCCTGCCGATTCAGGGGACACGGGTTTGTGCCCCGGTCCATGAAGATCCCACATGCCTCGGAGTGGCTGGGCCCGTGAGCCATGGCCGCTGAGCCTGCACGTCCGGAGCCTGTGCTCCGCAACGGGAGTGGCCACGACAGTGAGAGGCCTGCGTACTAAAAAGAAAAAAAAAAAAAAAAATCTAAAAATAGAATTATCACATGATCCAGCAATCCCACTCCTGGTCATACATCTGCAGAAAACCATAATTCAGAAATGGACTTCTTAGCACACAACCGAAAGTGCTTTCCCCCAGGGAGAAAGTAGTCTTGGCTAGACAAGGATGAGGTGTGTGGGTGCAGAAAGAGGAAATAAGGGCAGGGGCTTAGCAAAGGAGGGTGCAGCAGCACATGTGGGTTTCTGCAGTCCAGATGCTCCCCGTGGTACCCAAGGCAGCTGAGGAATTGAGCTGGCATCTTAGAGTGCCATGCCCTCTGCTGTCAGAGAGAGAGAGAGATGTTCATTCTGTGACCTCAGGGAGCTTGCCTTCTCCTTTGCATCCCAGGTCCCTACCTGCTCTGCCTCACTTCCCCGTCTCTTTCCCAGCTCTCTCCTCCAGAAACGTACTCTGAAAGCAGCTCATGCTCCATCATGGTCCCAGTAGTGTTGTCCCCAAAACAGTGGGTCCTGATGTGGTACAAAGGCTGCATCAGTTCATTTTAGCCCTGCTGGTCAAAAAGAGCACCATGTTTCTGGGTCATTGAGACTCACCAGATCACGGCAGCAAAATGGGTACAAATCCCCCTTCTTCTCGCCTCGCCTCTCTTACACCCCATTTAACCTTGCTGGAGGCTGTCAGCAGCTCCCTATTAATTGGAAATAGCTGCTCATTCCCAGCTCTCTCTAAGCTGGTGACAGAGGGTGGTCCTGGTGAAGGCAGAGTCTTCTTTGACTGCAGGCAGAGTTTCTGTGATTGTGGAGCTAGTTGTATTATCTTCTTCTTGTCTAAGTGTATGAAACGTCTGCTTTCATTTTTTTCCCCCTTCCCTCTTGATCTTTGTCACAGAGTGACAGCTTCTCTAATTAGGCGGTTGAGAAGGTAACCGTAGCAACTCAGAGCTGGCAGTGGAGAAAGAGACAGGGTTCCAGGTGCCCCCCTTGCCCAAGCACTGGGCGCTCTGGGCGAGGCACGATTGCTCCCTGCAGACATTAGCAAACTCCAGACCTTCCCCACCAGAGCTGGCTCCAGAGCTGCCTGGCCATTCTCTGCTGCCTCTCTGCTGCCGCAGGAAATTCAGCCTCATCCTCGTCCTTTTTCAATCGGGGATTAAAACTCCTGGATGCAGGGAATTCCCTGTGTTTCCTGTAGGGCAGGCAGAAGACTAGAGATTTATGCACTCTCGGTTGGCACTTCCCTTGCTGAGCTCCTCCCAACACTCCAGGATGTTCCCGCGCCCGTGGTCTTGATCAAGCAGTTGTCAATATCCCCATCCTCTCATCCTTGCATCTCCCCAGTCTGCTCTGTGCTCATCCCCTGCTCTGTGCTCATCCCCTGAACAGCATCCCCTGTGCTTTCCATCTTCCAAAGCTCTTTCTTGGGAAATCTAGTTACCTGCACTCCCCATTCACACATATTTCTCTCTGCCTAAAACTCCTTATTTAATGCTTATCGTCTGGACCACATAATCTAGAAACAGTTTGTTTAAAAAAATTAATTCTTTTATTCTTTGCACGACGTGGTTTTCTGGATCTGAGTTATGCTTTCCCATAGGTGAAGGGCTCACATATTCCCTTATATTCTTTTCACAGTTAGCATATTAATAGGCACCATGTGTGCTTATAATTCATGTGCTTACTGTGAAACAAAAGGAATGTTATGGTCTGTTTCCTGAAGAGGGGGCTTCAGAAAGCTTTGGAAATTACGAGAATTTATATAATGGGATTTATCACAGTGGGTACTCCGTGTACTGGGACTGAGCTATGGTAGTAAAGGAGGTGCTGAGATATTGTCTGTGGATGTCTTTCTTCCCATCTCTCTGTTCTCCAATATTCCCCAATTGCCTGTCATCCATTTTTCCATCTTGTCATCATACTACTGATTAATCCATCGGCCATCTACCCATCCACCTTCTGCCTCTTCACCTACCATCCATCCATCCATTCTCTGTGCTAAGAATTATGGGATTAGTATCCTTAGGGAGCTTTCAGGGCAGGAGAGGTTGGGGTAGGAGGGATGACGTAGGCTCAACTGTAATCCAAGGTGCAGTCTAATGAGAGCAATGAGATAAATGCCCTGAGTCTTCTGAGCAGAAGACTCCAAAGATGGGAGGGTCTTTAGGATTTGTCCCCTTCAGCCCTGTAAGTGTATAATGTGGCGCCCAAGGTTCAGAGGAAGTGACTTGCTCAGCGTCACCTGTCAAGCTGGAGAACCAAGGTTGAATGGAAAGAACTGTAGAGCTGAAATAGATTGCTGACTTTGCTCTTCCCTTCTCACAGATGGGGAAAACAAGGCTCAGAGGTGGGAAGGGACTGGTACCATAATACTAGTACGATTCATCTGGCAGCAGAACTGACATTTGAACAGAAATCTCTTGACGTGGTTAGGCTCAGTTGTGTGTTATGCTGAGAAAGGACCAGTGATTTGCTTAGGTGAAGGTTATACTGGGATTCACTTTTGTGTTTGAATCACCAGTCCACTTCAGTACTTTCTCCAATGAACCACAACACTCTATCCCCAGATCTCCCAAGACACCTTGAGTTCTAGGTAAAACTGGACTCCACAATCCATCCCTTTTCATGCAACCCAGCCTTGTCCTGTGTGACCACACTGTCTGCTCACCTTGAAAGGACCACCATTTTTACCCAGTCCAGCCCTGCCTGGTGGCCCAATTTTACTACCCAGATGTGGACTCCTCTCCAGATATCCCCAGGCTTCCCTGAAGCTGGCAGCTGACGCCAGGTCCCAGGTGCCGAGGAGACAAGGTTCTTGGCTGTCAACGGGAGGTAAGTGGAGACGTAAAAGGTGATTTTCTGGCCTGTGAGCCCCTGTTTGTGGATTTCATCTTTGAATGGAAGTGCAGTAAATAAAAGCCGTTTTCACAATATGCCAAGCAACAGGTCAGAAACATCTGAGCCGCTGGAATTGATAGAAGGGAGCTGAGCGTAACAAATCTCCCCAGATTGCACCTGGCTCCACTTGTGTCAGCTTCCAGACTGCATCCCCCAGTTATGTGCAAGGCAGTTACTTCTGAGCTGGAGCTTAAGGCATGCGGATGGGGGTACGCTCTCACTGCTTCTCGCCAAACAGAATCGTTCACCCCATTTTTTGGTTAGTGTTTGAGCGCTGATTGAATCTTATCCCTGCTCCCCTTCAACAGTTTCTTCCCCACCTTGGAAGCTGAATTCATTCTTCAAGCCTCATTCAAACGGCACCTCTTCCATGCAGCCACTTCCTACCCGTCCCCCCCACCCCCCCACCCCCACCCCAGTGTTTCAGTTCAAAGCAATAGTGTTAAATTGAAGCTAAATTTACATACAATGAAATGCTGAGCCCTCTGTGTACATTTCAGTGAGTTGTGACAAAGGTCTACATCCATGTAACTAAGAACATTTCCATTGGGATTGACATATATACACTACTATGTATAAAATAGATCACTAATGAGAACATACTGTATAGCACAGGGAACTCTACTCAGTGCTTTGTGGTAACGTAAATGGGAAGGAAATGCAAAAAAGAGGGGACATATATATATGTACAGCTTATTCACTTTGTGGTACAGCAGACACTAACACAACATTGTAAAGCAATGATATTCCAATAAAAATTAAAAAAAATAAAAAATAAAGAACATTTCCATCACTCTAGAAAGTTCCCTTGTGATCCCTTCCAGTCAGCCTTCATCCACCCATAGGCAGCTACTGGGCTAATACGTATCATTATTAGTTAATTTTGTCTGCTCTTGATCTCTTATAAATGGATACATGTAATACAGGGAACAGAACGCTATGGCCTATGGTCCAAATATAAGCTATCACTTCTTTTTTTGTCTGTTTGTTTGTTTTTTGTGGTACGCGGGCCTCCCACTGCTGTGGTCTCTCCCGTTGCGGAGCACAGGCTCCGGACGTGCAGGCTCAGCGGCCATGGCTCACGGGCCCAGCCGCTCCGCAGCATGTGGGATCTTCCCGGACCGGGGCACGAACCCGTGTCCCTTGCATCGGCAGGCGGACTCTCAACTACTGCGCCACCAGGGAAGCCCGATTACTTCTTTTTGTATGACTTATGAGTGAATTTTTTTTTTTTTAGGGAATATAATAAACGTTTTTTTTTTTTTTTGGCCCACAGAACAATATAATTTATGTAAATTAAAGTTAGTCATAGGAAGCAATTTGTGTTTTGCAAGAGCACAAATAAATGGAAGGAGCTACACTGTGATAGTTTCCTAGGGATGCTAGGAAATATCACAAACTAGGTGATTTAAAACAACAGAAATGTATTCTCTCACAGTTCTGGAGTCCAGAAGTTAAAATCAAAGAGTCAGCAAGGCTGATTTCTTCTGGAGGCTCTGAAGAAGAATCTGCTTTGTGACTCTCCAACTTCTGGTGGTTGCTGGCAGTCCTTGGTGTTCCTTGGCTTGTAGACACATCACTCCAGACTCTGCCTCCGTCTTCCTTCTCTTTGTATCTGTGTCCAAATTTATTTCTTCTTTTTTTTTAATCTTTTTTTTAAATTTATTTTTTATTGAAGTATAGTTGAATTACAATGTTGTGTTAATTACTGCAGTACAACAAAGTGACTCTGATATACATAAAAATATATATCACTACATTCTTTTTCATATTCTTTTCCATTATGGTTTATCACAGGATATTAAATCTAGTTCCCTGTAAGAATGGTTTTTACATTTTTAAATAGTTGGCAAGAAAATCAAAAGAAGAATGATATTTAATGATACATAAAAAATATATACAATTCCAATTTTGGTGTTCATATATAGTTTTATTAGCACCAGCCATGCCCGTTGGTTTGTGTATTGTCTATAGCTGCTTTCAGGCTGCAATGGCAGGGTTGAGTGGTTGTGACAGATTATCTGGCCAAGGCCTAACCTGTTGATTATCTGACCCTTCACTCAAAAAGTTTCTCCTTGATCTATTATACACTCTTCTTTCTGACACCTTTGCTCAAGTTACTGTTTTTGCGGTTCATCTATTGTTGTGTATAAGGGTACTTTACCAGTGGCTATTTCTAATTCCTTTAGCTAGAACGTTGTGTCTTATTCTTTGAACTCCCAGAGCGGTAATGGCAAATACGGTGTGCTTTCACCTCTTTCTGTGCCCATGGCTTCGATTCCTGATCACTCGTGGTTTGTTTTCCTGCTGGCCTGAATTTGGGATCAGAATTCACCTCAAGCCAGTGCTACAGGCAGTCACTAAGAAAAGATCAGAGTTAAGTATCTGTTGAAGGTCATTTGCCATCCTGCTCTAGGAGCATTATAGTGTTGAGCAAAGGTGCAAAGAACTTTGGCATCAGACAAAACTGGATTTGAATTCCTGTGCCGCCACTTACCACTTCTTTGTATTTGGGCAACTTACTTAGCCTCTCTGAGCCTCAGCTCTCCTCCCTAAACAATGGGAGAATAATAAAACCAATCTCATTGGTTTCTTGCAAACATTAAAAGAAGTACAGATATAAAATGCCTTGTTCAGTTCTGACACATAGTAGATGTGTAGATGCTAACTAAATGTCACTGAAGAACAGACTTGTTCTACTTGCCCAAACCTGCTATTCCTCCTGGTTGGTGAACTCAGAATCCTCCCCATCATCCACTCGCTAAACATCAGACTCATAGCCTGTCCCCTCCATGTACACACGCCCACCCCCATCACCCTCTCTTGACCTGACACCTTCTCTTGCTTTGACCTGTGCAACTGGTCACCCTCTACACCCTCTCTGTGACTCCATCCAATTTATGCTGCCTAATACAGGCAAAGTGAATGTATGACACACATACAGCTCCCCACCAATAGCCCATTATTCTAAGGATAAAGACTAAGCTATTTAAAGTGGCCTAAAAGTACCCATGGTCAACCCCTGTCTACATTTCTAGTCTTAGGTACATCATTCTCCCTTGCTCCCAACAGCCAGCCACATTGACCTTGACCAGTTCTCCTATGAACCACAGGACCACATCTCCCCTCCCACGGTGATCAATATATTTTCTCCCCTCTCTTGGGAATGCTAATCACTCCCATCATTTGGGGTGATGAAATGTTCTAAAAGTTCAAAACAGCTGCACCACTTTACAATCCTACCAGCAGTCATGAGGGTTCTGAATTCTCCACAGTCTTAACAAAACTTAAAAAAAAAATAATTAATTAATTTATTAATTAATTTATTTTTGGCTGAGTTGGGTCTTTGTTGCTGCGCACGGGCTTTCTGTAGTTGCGGCGAGCGGGGGCTATTCTTCGTTACAGTGCATGGGCTTCTGACTGCGGTGGCTTCTCTTGTTGCGGAGCACGGGCTCTAGGTGTGCAGGCTTCAGTAGTCGCGGCTCGCCGGCTCTGGAGTGTAGGCTCAGTAGTTGGGGCGCACAGGCTTAGTTGCTCCGCGGCATGTGGGATCTTCCCGGACCAGGGCTCAAACCCGTGTCCGCTGCGTTGGCAGGCGGATTCTTAACCACTGCGCCACCAGGGAAGCCCCCAAAACTTCTTACTGTTTGTCTTTTTGATTATAGCCATCCTAGTGGGATGAAGGTGGTATTTTATTCACCTAGTTTTTTCTTCCTTGTCCTTTAGATCCAAATCAAATATCAACCCCTTAAGGAAGACTTCCCCAATGGCATCACCCCTAACTAGAACAGGCCTTACCGTTCTTTCATAGCTTCCTGTGACCTTTTCCTCCAGAATCCTTATCATGCTTTTTGAATCGTATATGTATTTTTATGATGTTGGATTATTCTGTGACCCTCACAGTCAACACTGAGCTCAAGGAGGGTAGAACTCATCTGTTGTATTTTGAGGGTCCCACACACTGCCTTGCATGTAGTAAGTGCCCTACCCCCAAAAAAATCTGTTGAAAAAAACCATGAATCGATTCCTTCATCTTCTACTGTATACTCTCATGCCCTGTGGTTTCTTGTTTTCTAAAATCTTTCACATTAACTTCTCATCTTTTTTTCGGCCCCTAGCCTTGCCATTTTTACCCATCATCCACAGAACTGTCAGATTGATCTTCGTAAAATACTTTAAAAAATCATGCCACTCGGAAAATATCCATGGCTACCTATTCTATTTCAAATAAAGTACAAAATGTTGAACCATTTTGATGAAAGCCCCCCAAGGTGATATGTACTGTAGTTGAGCTCTTGATGAAATATACAGAAGAAAGGGCAGTTATGGAACTTTCTTTCTTCTTTACCTTATTTTTGAGTTTTCTCCCTTGTTTTAAGTGTGGTTGGCACACATCTTACTGCTCTAATGAGCTATAAGCTCCTGGAAGACAGGAAAGTATCCTATTCATCTTTGGATGTCCCACTATGCCTCACAAGTGCCTGGTTTAAAGGAACTGTCAGTAAATGCTTGTTCACTTGGATTAAATTTTATTATTCCTCCCAAGAGAAACATTTACATGCTAACAAAGGCCTTGGAAGATTTAACTAGAAGGATTAATGATGGAATTCCAGGCATCTCACGCAGGCTGGTTGGGGAGATATTCTTGGAGCCTGCCAATCACCACCACCTCATGTTGTCAAGGCCACGTCTTTACATGAACTTGAAGCTAGTTCTCCCTGAGTCAGGTTAGTGACTCTCCTTCTTGCAAGCTGCAGAGCCCTGGGTGCCTTTTTTTCCTCCAAGGGGTGTCTAGCCTCACATGCCCCTTCCTGTGCAGACCCTCTGGCTCCAGACCCCAGAGATGGAGAAGCACATGGAACCCTTTGTTCCTGATGACAGCATTTTGACCCAAAATTTATTTTTTTCCTCCTGATAAGTAGGAAGGATCCAAAGGCATTCAGAGAATTGTGGGGTAGGGGGTGGAGATAGAGGCGCACACTAACATATAGAGAATGTTTTAATGCTGGAGAAAAGGGAACCCTCTTGTACTGTTGGTGGGAATGTAAATTGATACAGCCCCTATGGAGAACAGTATGGAGGTTCCTTAAAAAACTAAAAATAGAACTACCATACGAGCCAGCAATCCCACTACTGGGCATATACCCTGAAAGACTGTATGCTAAGACTGTATGCTAACACGTATATATGGAATTTAAGAAAAAAAAAATGTCATGAAGAACCTAGGGGTAAGACAGGAATAAAGACACAGACATACTAGAGAATGGACTTGAGGATATGGGGAGGGGGAAGGGTAAGCTGTGACAAAGCGAGAGAGAGGCATGGACATATATACACTACCAAACGTAAGGTAGATAGCTAGTGGGAAGCAGCCGCATAGCACAGGGAGATCAGCTAGGTGCTTTGTGACCGCCTGGAGGGGTGGGATAGGGAGGGTGGGAGGGAGGGAGACGCAAGAGGGAAGGGATATGGGAACATATGTATAACTGATTCACTTTGTTATAAAGAAGAAACTAACACACCATTGTAAAGCAATTATATTCCAATAAAGATGTTAAAAAAAAAAGAAAGTGGGGGAGGGGGAAAGACCGCCTTCTTCCAGTAGACGTCAGGCTTACGACACCAGCTCCTCCTTTGTATCAGGCATGAGAGTGTCTGATCCTATTAGGTCAAACTAGGACTGTCATAGCGCTTATTCAAATCAGTAGAAGGGTGGTAACATTTTTCTCTCACCTAATGAAGTGGGGCATATGTTGTGCTTTTATTTATGGCCTTATAGTTAACCAAGGCCGCTTCGTTCCACGATGTTCTAATAACTTTTTTTTTTTTTTTTTTTTTGCGGTACGCGGGCCTCTCACTGTTGTGGCCTCCCCCGTTGTGGAGCACAGGCTCCGGATGCGCAGGCCCAATGGCTATGGCTCATGGGCCCAGCCGCTCCGCGGCTTGTGGGATCTTCCTGGACCGGGGCACGAACCCGTGTCCCCCGCATCGGCAGGCGGACTCTCAACCACTGCGCCACCAGTGAAGCCCTCCAGTAGCTTTCTTGAGCGATCATTAACTTACAATGGCCTCCCAAAGTTTCCTTGGTTTCTCTCTCTATCTGTAATCCCCTACTGGGACTTCTACAACTACCTGTATAACTCTCCTCTTCTATCCCCATCAGTGGCAGAGATAACATCCTGATTCAGGCCACTTACAGCACGCGTTCCCCGGGAGTCTCATAATAATTAAAGTTCTCCTGCTATCTAGTGGGAATGTTCCTTCATAACACGGATACCCAAGGAATCCAGACCTTGAAGGTGGTGGGAACAGCTCTGGATTGGGGTCCAGGAGGCCTGAGTCTACTCTCTGAACCCACCAAGTGACCTTGGACAGATCACTCCCTCAGTCTCTGCTCTCCCCATCCAAGAAATACAGGACTTGAATCCACCTGTCGAGCCTCTTCCCACTCTCATCAGCTGTTGAAATGGGCTTCATTTTTTAAATTTACACTTTTCTAAATTACATAAATAATATATAAAGCCATTCTTTTTGTAAAAATATAAACAAAATAAAATCAAACGGAGTAAAAAGTAACAGTCTGCCCTTGGCATCCCCCATCTCCCTTCCTACCTAGAGATAATCACCGTTTGTTTGGTATATATCCATCCCAATTACTTTTCTCTTTATTTACATCCACATATGTGAGTAAGTTCAAGTATATATCTGTGTTTTTACTATATGCAGGATTATGGCTCTTTTTTTCTGAGACTTGCCTGTGTGTGTTTTTCACTGAGAGATAATAGGAAATTTTTCAATATCGGAACATTTGGATCGACCTCATTTCTAATGACCTCATTTGGTAGCATGGATATACTACGATTTATCCAGTGCGTTTTCCTATTGATGGACATTTATGTTGTTTCTAATCTTTCAGTATCAAAAGCATGCTACAGTGAACTCTTTGTATAGAAAGCTTTCTACTGTATGTGAGTATTTCTGTAGGTTAGATGCCTAGGACTAGTATTGCTAGGTCAAAGAATATGAGCATTTTCAATTTGAATAGATATTGCTGAATTGCCCTCCAAAATAGCTGTACCCGTTCACACTCAGATTGTCGAAGTGGAATTTTAAGGGTATCTTTGTGGGTCCAGGATGCTGTCCATCACCTTTCAAAACACCCTCTGCAAGCTATTAGTGATTCCGTTTACAGGTCAGGCGGGTCCTGCCCCGAGTGCCTTCTGCGTCTGGTTTCCTGCAATTCAGCGCTTGCATGGCTTTCAAACAGGGTTTTAGAAAAGGCTTTCCAGAATGGGGAGGTGGCTTGATTAACCTCCTGCCCAGCTCAGAGCCCTGCGTTTCCTGAGAAGGCCCCAGTGGATGGCCAAGGGCTGGCAAATAGCTGACTAATAGGGGCTGCGGCATCTGGCCTCGCTCAGAGATCGGCCAAGTCCCGAGGAGTTCAAAGGACCTCTCCAGCTCCCTCGCCCCTTCCTGACAAAGGCCCACCACCCAACGCCCTGAATAATGCATTGTGTTCATCCTGGCTTGGTCAGATGGATGGCTGCATTCTTCCCTCCACCTGCCTGCTTTTCCTCCTTTGTCTGCCTTGTGTCTCTTAAGCCTTCATCCACGCCTGGAGCTCAGGCAAGAGGAAGGAGTGGCTGTTTTTTTAAAGATTACTTGCACGGCTAGCGGTCTTTCTTCGAACAAAGCCCACTTGTCTTTGTTTCTTACTCTGAATCCTGAGTCAGGACAGAGAAAGAGAGAAAATTAAAATGCCCACGTTTATTCAACTCCTACTCTGTGTTCGATATAACATTGGGGAGGCACGTCATCAGCTCTTCCCAAGAAGACCTTGTTGTCACTATTTTCAAACGAGGAAACTGAGCCCAGAGCCATGACATAACCTACTTATAGCTGGAGTCAGGAGCTGGGACTTCAATCTGCAGCTGTCTGACTGCCTAGCCCAGGTTTTTTTCCCCCACTGTGCGTGACTGCTGAGAGGAGGACTTTAAAAAATATATATTTAGTTTGTTTTATTTTATTTATTTTGTTACCTTTAGCTACAGGCATCAGCATTCAACTAACCCCCAAACATGTATTTCTCGGTATTTCCGAAGATGCAAAGCATCAGATCCTCCACAGCCACTTCCTGCCAACCCAGAGAATCACTGAGTCTGTCTTGAAACCTTCCCTGATGATTATTCATTGGGATTTGGCTGCCTCTCTGTTTGACTGTGCCAAATGGTTTATCTAGCTTTGACATTTTCCTGGAGGCTGTGTCATGGGAAGGGGGGGAAAATGGACTTGGAAGTTAGACCGATCTGGGTTCAAACTTCCTTTACCTTTGCCACTTGCACACATGTCCCAAAAGCCTCGCTTTACCTCTGTGAGCTCCGGTGTCTTCTTTAGGACAGTGGACTTACTATTTATAGTTTCTACTATAGTCATGTGTGTGTCTGCTGTCCTGTGGTGTGCTGAATAACTCCCCCTCCCAGGATGTCTACATCTGAATCTCCTGACCTATGAGTGTGGTATGGCCTATGGCAAAAGTGACTTTGTATTAGATTGATTAACTCAAGAACCTTGGGATGGGAAGATTATCCTGGATTATCAAGATGAGCCCAATATAATCCTTTTTTTTTTTTTTTCTTTTTTGCGGTACGCGGGCCTCTCACTGTTGTGGCCGTACGCGGGCCTCTCACTGTTGTGGCCTCTCCCGTTGTGGAGCACAGGCTCCGGATGCGCAGGCTCAGCAGCCATGGCTCATGGGCCCAGCCGCTCTGCGGCATGTGGGATCTTCCCGGACCGGGGCACGAACCCGTGTCCCCTGCATCGGCAGGCGGACTCTCAACCACTGCGCCACCAGGGAAGCCCCAATATAATCCTTTTAAGAGTGAAGCACTAGCCTGAGAGTCTGAGAAGGAGATGTGGAGAGAGAGGCAGAGAGAGACTTTTATGGGGGAGGAAGGGGCCAGGAGCCAAGGTATGCAGCTGTAGGAACTGGAAAAGGCAAGGAAGTGGGATTTTTCCTAGAGCCTCCAGAAAGGAAGGCACCCCTGCCAACACCTTGATTTTGGCCCAGTGAAACCTATTTTGGACTTCTGACCTCCAGAACTGTAAAATCATAAATTTGTGTTGTTTTATGTCACTAAGTTTGTGGTGATTTGTTACAGCAGTGATAGGAAACTGATACATATCCTCACTAAATGGTGGGCTTCTTACCGTCTATAAGGCAGACAAGACAAAATGGAGCTTGAATCTCTCACTTCTGTACTTACAAGCTGTCGGTGACTTTATGCATCTCGGAGCTTCCCTTTCCTCACATGCAGTATGAGGTTAGTGATGACTCCATTAGGATTTGTGAAATTTGCATAAGACCATGTGCTAAGCAATACGCCTGGCACCAAACAGATGCTCAGTCATGAGAATTATTAATTTCCTTGACCTATGACCTAATTTCCTTGACCTATGACCTAATTTCCTAGCCATGAACTGGTGGTACAGATATCAGCGGTAGATGATTGTGGTGAGCTGTGTGGTAGAGTGGAGAATACTTGGGCTTTTGTGCCAAAGAGATTTGAATGCCAGCTCTAGTATTTGCCAACTCTGTGATCTTGGACAACATGCCTAAACCTCTATGAAGGACAATGAATCTTCTGAACCTAAATTCAACCAAGGTTCAATGAATACACTGTGCAAACCCTAGCTCAAACATCCTTGTCTAGCTTGAGCTTCTGGAAGGCGAGGCAAAGACTCCTGCCTTGTCCATCTCTCTATCTTTATGATCTAATGCAGTGTATGTCACGTAATTGTTCATGGAGATTCTTGTTGCATAAACTGAACTGTGATGGGAGGGAGTTTGGTTTAGTATGATCAGAGTAAATCCCACACCTTACAGATGAGTCTGGGTAAGGACTAGAGCTCAGGGAGATCCATCAGCAGGAAGAATTGGTTCTAAATATCAGCCTGCTGGTCAACTGGAAAGGGCAGGGTGGGGACCACAGTGGTTAGGCAGGACCTGACATAATGGGCCTCCAATTCTGGGTTAGTGGTATTTGGTACATCTAGATATTCAGGCTTCTGTCCCGCCTAATTCCTCCTTTATGCCATGCCCACAGCTCCTCTTTTGTAGGTGCTAATGGTAAGAAAGGAAATATCCTTATCTGGACCTTACTTCTTCTATTAACCCCAGGCCTAAAATGAGGCTCCGTTCAACAAGATTCCTTCACCCAGTCCTGCTGTGCATTACTGACCAGGAGGATTCATAGAATGACATCGTGGGGGGCTCCGAGCTCCCCTGGCTTAGCGCCTTCCCTTGTATTTGAATTACTTCCACCATTATCCTTTGTTTATTGCCTTTGAGCTAATTTTTGAGTCTTGCAGTTATACAGCCTCTCCCAGTCCATTTGAATTAATTTTGAGGGAAATGTTTTTGAGTTATTGTGGTCCAGATTAAGTCATTTTGTGATCTTTTCATCCACTGTCTTCATAATTCTGTTGAAAAGCTATCATGTTTATGGGCTGTGATGGGTGCTTTTTTGTTTAATAACCCCAGCCTTATGCAGTCTCATAATTCCTTTGTTTCCAAACTGGGCTGTGTCCAATTTGTTAATCCTTGGTGTAGAAGGGCAATAAAAATGGTAAGACATGGGCCCTGCCAGAGCAAGGCAGAGACTGGGGTTGAATTCCAGCTCAGGCAGGGACGAGCGGTTGCCCTTGGGCAATTTTCTTCCGCCTCTTGAGGTCTGGTTTCCTGGTCTGGAAGATGGGAAGACCCCAAGCCTGGCTTGCAAGTGGATGATTGAATGAGATGCTCTGTCTGACAATGCCTGTCACATACCAGCGGGAGGTATTTCCCTCTCCTCTTAGTTCTTAAAACTCCTACTTCATGTATTTTTCCCTTCTGCCTAAAAGATCAACATGATATTTGATATTTAAAAAAAATTCAGTGTATGTTCTGTTGCTCTTCTACAGTGACTTTTCAGAAATAATTGTTAAGTGCTTCACTAACTATACCAGCTCTTCTCTGGAACACCTTAGGATACATGCTGTCCAACCTGCTGATTTGTGTTTTCCCCCAAATCGCTAAGTATCCCCTTAACTGCGTTCTGTCATAGCTGTTTCTGTGAGAACTTAATTACTTCCTAATTGTCCACATTTCTTCTCTTTCCTTTTTTTTTTTTCTTTTTCTGGCAAAAGACAGATTATCAAAGACAGGTTCAGGATCTTTGCCACCTTAGAGTCATCGTTAATTTCCTTTCTTCCTCATTATGAAGGCAGGGATATGTTCCAGTTCGCTTTCTGATTTCCCACCTGGATTCCTTCTAAGAACTCTTGATAATCTCAGCCTCTCTGAAATCACATTCCCCCTTCAAAAGAGACCTTTCTGAGCAGATGCTTCTCACACTGTACCAGCACATTTCACTGGTCTGCATCCCATCCTTTGACCTTATGGTTTTTCACTGCAATGGGCAATAATTTACTCACGTCTATTAAATGCAAGGCACCATGTGAGATACCAGGGAGGCAGAAGTGAAGACAGCTCTGTCCTTGGTTTGAGCACCTCGTGTAGATAAACACATGCTCAAATAACAAACAGTAAAATGTTAAAGATCGCATTAGCAGCTAAGGGAATGCAAGCCAGACTGACAGTTTGAGCAAGTGGACATCAGAGAAGACTACAGAAGTGAGAGTTTAACCAGGTATTTTATAAGATGTACATTTCCGCATCTATAAAATGGAATGATTAACACTAACTGTTCAGTTTGCACGTAAAACCGGGTAAATTTTTAAATGCATTACTTATGCGTAGCGTTCGATAATTATGAATATGCTCCTTCACTAATAATAATAATAATAACAATAATAACAATGCTAGTGACAGCAACAAAAATGTGTGTATCACCTTTCCCACACTCATTTTATGGTGGCAGATCAGGAAATGCCATCATCCCCAGTAGGGAGATGAGGAAACTGAGTCTCAGAGAAGTTCAGTGACTTACCAGACATAATGCTACAACTTAGAAGGGTTAGAACCATGGGAACTGAGTGGAAATCTGTCTCCACATTCAAATTTTCACTTTATGCTTCTACCTTCCAGTGTGCTTGCAGACAGGAACCTGCCAGATGAATTTGCAAAGTATTCCTCCAGACAGCCAACATCAGCCAGGAGATAGCCGGGAAGGGGTGGTGAGCTGCAAAACCTTGGGATTTTGAGCATACATTAGCCAGAATGTATTTTTAAAAAATATTTTTTAATAATAGATAAAACTTATTCATTACCTACCATATATCAGGCATTGTGCTGTGTGTTTTGCGTTTATCATCTCATGTAATTCTTGCAGTCTTTTGAAGTAGATACTACTGTTCTTCCCAGTTTTCAGATGGAAAGACTGAGGCTTAGTGAGATAAAGTGAGTTGCCTACATTTCATGGCTAACAAGTGGCAGCACTAAGTATTTGCACCCTCCAAATCCAGGATCCTAGTTTGCAACTGTGGAAACACCCCTCAACTCTCAAATGTCCATATGAATGGGGTTCGTGTTACAGCCATTGCACTGGAAGCCTTGGTGAGGGTTGCTAACTAGTACCAGTGTTTGATCAGCCACTCAGAAGCTCTCCCCTCCCCATCTCACCCCCTAGGGGGACAGAGTCAATGAGCCATGAAATGACCAAGGGCCATCTGAAAGAGAGAGGAAAAGCCAGGCACATGGCTACTCCACCAAGGACATAATCAGCCTTCGAGTCATTGCATTGGCTGGAAGTTAATGTGCCCACACTGGCCCTGGGGACTGCAGTCTGGCCTCGTTCAGCTCTTGGATCGAGGGTGTTCAACAAGACGTTGGAAATACCAGTACCTGCTTTGCCAAGCAGCATTAAGGGTTCCCTGAAAACTCTACTTAGCCAAGGCCAGCCCACCACTTCTCACAAGCAAGAGAGGGAAGCTCTTTGCAGGCGAGCGGTCCTGTGGGAATAGGAGACTTTGAGAAAAGTGTGCATTTGCAGCCAAAGACCCCCATCTGGGCACAGGAAGCCATCGCTGGTTCTCTGAGTGTTCTGGAGCTGAGGTGGGAGGAGGGGCTTCCTCTCTCCAAACCTGAGTTTTCTCCTCTGCAGAATAAGAAAATTAGACGAGAAGACTCTGCAAGGGCCTCCCTGACTTTGCATCCTATGATGCATCAGCGCTTTGACATCTAGCGATGATAATAACAAAATTTTATGAAATGCTTTCCATCTTCCAGACGCTGTCTAAGTGCTTCAGGTATTATCTCATTAATCCTTACAACTCCGTGGGGTGAGGTGCACTGTGATGCTGGTTTCCGGGTCAAGAAACTGGGTCACAAGGGGGTCACAGGTCTTGCTCAACGTCATACAGCTATTCAGGGTGAACTGGGATTCGAATTCACATCGTCTGGCTACTGAGTTTGCATTTTTAACCACTGTGCCTTGTTGCCTTTCAGTCAGTCCTCCTTGGAAACATGGCTCCCCACCTCCCTGTCTGCAGGTGACAGGACACTTTTACGGGAACGGTACTAAGGGAACTTAAAGCATTGCTATTTTTGTTCAAGTTTTGCTTGGATGGGACAGGCAAGGCAGCGGGTGACATTACCATATTAAAATATACATAGGCCCTTTTAGTCCCTCTGCTGGGATGAGCTTGCATTGGAAAAAACAGAATGCCCCCAGCTGGGCATGTGGTACTTGCAGCTGGATTTAGTCTTGGCTCTCCCTTGGGTCATGAGGGCCATTTGCTAATGTGGAGTTTAAGAGTTTGGCCTACGGGGTTCAAGGGACCTGGGTTCATATCCCAGCCACTTGCTGGTTGTTTGATATTGAGCACATTACTTAATTATTCCCGTTCCATTTCTTATTTATAAAGTAGGAATTCTAGTACCACCTACTTCCAAAGGTGTTTGTGAGAATCCAATGACCGAATGTAGTTAAAATGGTTTCTAAACTGTAGAGGTTCCTTCGGATGATTGAACATGGACCGGACTGCAGTTAACCTTTTGGGTTTTTTTTGTTTGTTTTTGCGGTATGCGGACCTCTCACTGTTGTGGCCTCTCCCGTTGCGGAGCACAGGTTCCAGACGCGCAGGCTCAGCGGCCATGGCTTACGGGCCCAGCCAATCCACGGCATATTAGTTCCTCCCGGACCGGGGCACGAACCCCTGTCCCCTGCATCGGCAGGCGGACTCTCAACCACTGCGCCACCAGGGAAGCCCTGCAGTTAACCCTTTGTGGGTCTGTTTCCCATCCTGTTCCTTCTCTCTCCCACTGCTGCCACCCTGAGGACTGGCCCGCAGCTTAGGGGCCCTGGGCCTTTGGTGTTCACCGAGGCATTGCTGGGGCCTGGGCGAAAGAGTGTGATTGATTTGCTTTGCATTGACTGCGCAGGCTGAAAAGTGTTTTTTTTTTTTTTTTTTTTTTTCTTCTCCTTTCTTCTTTAGTCCTGGGAATTCTATTTTTCTTAGAGTGTTTTTAATGGAAAGCACTGAACCAAATTCCCTCAAATTGAATTTGGCTGCCTAAACTGTCAGCTCTCCATCTACTACCCTCTGCATCCTCATCCGCCCCCAAGCAGGAGCCTCCACGTTTATACCCACAATCACTCGTGGGCTTCCAACCTGGGCTGAGAGAGAGATGGGGGTGTGGAGGGAGGTGGACAGTATACCTAGGCTTACGGCTGGCCTGCAGCTCCTGCCTACTGCTTGTCAACCAATGTGTCATGACACAGCAAATAGACATGTTTTTGATGCTATCAGGTGGCAGCCTGGCCCTGCGGATGGCCAATCACACCAAGAGTCAGAGGATTGAGGGTGGGGTCCTGGCACCAAGCACTTAACAGCTCTGTGCCCTTGGGGAGGTCGCTTCACCTCTTAAGAGTTTCAACATCCCTGTTTATTAACAGAGAACATATCAAGTAATCTCCTTGCCTCAGAAGAGATGTAAGAATTCACTCATTTGCTCATGTGTTCATTCATTCTTTTAGCAAATATTGGTCAAGTGCCTACAGTGTTCCAAGCTTTGTGCTAGGTAATGATGTTAGGACTCTGAATAAGATACGTTTCCTGCCTTCCAAGAGTGTTTAGTCTAAGAGGATGCAGATAATAGATAGTTAACAAGTAACTTGAAGGTCACATGAAATGCCATATTTAGAGTGAAAATGGCCTGGATCTTGGGGTCAGGCAGGCAGGAGTTTCAGTCCCATTTCAGCCACTTATGAGCTGTGTCATCTTAGGCTGGTTATTTGACCTCTAAGGGCCTTGGTTTCCTCCCATATAGAACTAGTGTTACAACCTCCTTGTAGGGTTATTGTAAAGATTAGAGATATTGTGTTTACTGTTCACTGAACAGTGCCTGGACCCTAAAATGCTCACAGTAAATGGTAGCTATTATTAGTAGTAATGATAATACTAATAATGGATGGAAAAGTGCTTTCCAAGCTGCAAAACCGTACACAAATATAATGAATCATTATAATCACGTTACATAGAGACTCATTTCCCAAGGGATTCCAAGAGCAATCAGGATCACTGGTGCCTAGAAAAATAAAATAATATTATTAACAAGAAGAAGAATGCTTTACGTTTGAATAGCACTCTTCCAGTTTTAACGAATAGCCGTGGCAGGGAAGAACACTTAGAGGATTCATTAATCCCAGCTGGCCTCTACTTTTGTTGGCAAGTATTATCCTGTGTGTGTTGTAAGATTTTCTGCTTCGTGAGCAGCACTTTCGTTTCCCCCTAAGTAAACGATGGTTTATGTAGATTTGCCCCATTTTACTTGACCTAAATTCAGCCAGGACTATTCTGTGCCGACACCTGCCATCAAGGTTTGGGGCCTTTCTTAAGCCTGCAGCTGATTATGCTTCCTCCCCTGCTAAATGCACAGTAATCCTTGGAGACTTGGCTGACTGTGCCTTTGTGATAATGGGATTTTATATTTATAAGCCAACATGTTAAAAACCTGCGTGGTTTTTATGTACAAGTTTTTCAGATCAGAACTCTTAAACAGCACATGACAATCATTATGGTCCCTGGGGAACCAAACAGTTCTATGTAGACAAAAGAGAGCTGTTTACTTTCCTTTTCAACAGAGGGTTAGGATACTATCTCCCACCCACTTGTGCCCTGAACCCAGTGATCATGTGAAAACCTTATCTGTTACATACATTGGGAAGATTAATAAGGGAGATGGAAGGTATAATCATATACTTTCCTTCCAAAATACGTGGCATTAGTTTAGTCTAAACCCTCTGGAATGAGGTGCAGGCTCCTAATGGAAACCATGTATGAGAATCTCCTTTGGCCGTTCTCACCACCAGGCGAAAAGAGGTCATTATTTAGTATATTGGCTACTTTTAGCAGGTTAAAAAAAAAAAAAAAAACTCCCGTGACTCTTGTTTTGTTTTTGTTTCAATGGATGCCTTCTTTAGTTTGTATTGGGTGTGATATTCGTAACTGTGAATGCACGTGTGTTTGTGTGTGCATATGCTCATGGTATATTTTTTCAAACCCCTAAGAAGAATTCTAAATCTCTCAGATGTATTCTTGTCAATTCTTGTACTTTTCCAAAGTCAATGAAGAGTTACTACATAAATATTACACTACTTGTGTGAATTCCTGATCCTTAGTTTCTGCTTAAGCCATGTCCATTCCCAGATGGTTAGCTACAGGAAAGCCATTTTTGATTCATTTTTCTTGTGGTCAGGTTGCTATCTGTTTTACAAGTGAGAAACTGAAGAGTTACAAGTGGAAGTTGTTTGTTAAAAGAGCACATACTGCACGCTGTGTAGAGGGATACTGTACAGAGCTCATTGTATGGAAATAAGACAGGGCATTTTGTAGAGATGACTTTTGCAAGTGGATGGGGCTGGCTTAGAGTCCTTTCTTCCTCAAGGTTTCTGTGATTCTAACTGAACCTAAAAATAACATTAGGTGAAAGCTAGCCAAGTTCTATGTGTCTGAGAAGCAAGAGTGTCAGTGACTTGATGGATAAATATCTATGTGCACTCAATCAAGTCCCATAATCATTTCAAGAGTTGGTGAGCAGTGACCATAACCCAGGCCCTGTGTTACATTCTTGGGGAATCGGCTGTGAATGAGCAGAGAGGACTTCAGCCTTTAGGAACCTCCCATCTAGAGGGAAGGCAGACAGGAGGAAATGACTCACGCACTCATTGTTTATTGTGAGCAGGGCCTGTGCAAGAACTTCATATGCATCCTCTCGTTTATCTTTACAGCAGCCCGAAGAGGATGGGGAAAATGCCCCTCCTTTTGCAGAGAAGGAATTTGAGACTTAGAGGTGTCAGCGAGGAGCTGAAGGTCACAGGGCTCGTAAGTGGCAGAGCCAGATCTAGAACCAGATCCAGCTGACTCGTAGGCCTCAGGCTCACAAATCGTCACCAGACCGCCTTTCCCATTGCTTAATGTCTACAAACCTCATCGATGAAATGGGTGGCCCTGCTTCATCGAAAGCACTCTTCCAGGAGATGGTCCAGAGAAGCCTGTACAGTAATATGACTTGTTTTTATTGTAGTTGCTTTGTGTTTATCATTGTTGCTCTGAAACACACAAAAGGAGAGGTAGTGAAGTCTGTGTAAGCCCGAGCCTCCATTCTGCTCTGGTAATGTCCCCACTCATTACAGAACTCACGGAAGAAGATGTAGTTGATGCTATTTGTAGTTCAGAGCAGGTGTTCCCAGAGAGTGGGGGTTGCTGGAGCAGGAAGGCAAAGCCGGTGGCTGTGGTGGGGGCAGGGAGTTCACACACCAAGATCAAGGCCAAGGTCATAAGGATGGCTCAGGTGTCTAATCTGCACGATGCAGGGAAAGACTGAGTCCACTTATAACAGTAAGGGCTTATTCCCTTGTTATGGGAGGAGTTAGGGAGAGGAGAAAAATTCTTACGGAAAGATCATGGGCAAAAAGTGCCCAGCTCTAGCTTAACGAGCTAGATGACCTTGGGGAAAGTCCCATTCCCTCTTGGGAACCTCAGTTTCCTCATCTTTAAGATGCTGATGACAGTTTCTGCTCTGCTTTCCGCACAAGGTTAATGAAAACATCAAAAGAGAGAATAAAGGTGAAAAGGATCTGTAAATTGGAAAGCGCTCCACACATGTTATTTTCTTCTTAATGTTTATCATTAATATTATTAGCTGATCACTGACATCGTCAGTATTATCATTGTATGCATTCATTGGGACATCCACAGAGTTGGCTGGGCTGAGTCCTGGAAGTCATTGTTTTTTGGAAATTTTAATCTGTTCGTTTATTAAACAAACATGCGGTGAGCGCCTCCAGTATGTAAAGAAGTATGCTAGGTTTTGCAAGATGAGTCAGACAAGGCCTCTGCCCTCGAGGAGTTTGCAAGGGGAAATGAGCAGAGGCCTGGGATAACTGCAGAACAGGGCTAATAAGTTATGTAACGCATCAGGAGCACAGAGCAAACAGAATGCCGTGTTAACTTGTCACATCCCGCCGAGGTGACTCTGTGCTGGGAGAGCGCTGAGAAGGAGCTCAGAGAGCATCACACACGCGCAGCAGGGAGGGGATACCTACCAACTCCCAGGCTGGTGCCTTCCGCCACGGATTCAAGCTGCCTTCTCCCTGTGCTAGAAAGCTCAGCCTCGCATATCATCAGGACACGGCAGGCTTCCTGAGAGGTTCTGTTGGCCAGCCTCTGAGTACTGTTTTGTCAAGGCTTTCTGATGCTTCTCCTTTCTGAGTTCATGCTAGGCTTGCCTGTCCTCCTGGCTTACTGTTCTTTGCAAGTCTCCAATAACTACATTGTGAGTAGAAGTGATCGGTGCCACTTTTGGGCCAGAGCCCATTTTACCTGCCAGGGGAAGCTCTGCAGAGCTCCCTTTCCTTCTCATGTGGAGATTGGCAACATTTGACCTGGTGGCTGCCCGCTCCGCCTGGGTCATTGAGAGACTAGTGAGTGGAGGTCCCCTGTTGACATGGGATGGACGTGTAGTATAGCATGAGTAGAACATCCACCGTGATCCCTGAGGTTTGGGGCTGAAACAGGCTGTAGCTAATGTTAACTGGTGTAGGAGCAATGGCATAACAGAGGTGGGGAGAGTCCAGTGATGCCGGTTTTCTTATTTATCGAGCCTCTTCACAGGGTCCTTGATGCTGCGGTGTGGGGACTCAGAGTTCCTGATGCACCTTGTAATCCAAGTTTGAGCCCAGCCACGTCTGTTAGTCTAGGGTGATTTTCTTGCGCTTCTCCAACTAGCTTTTTTTTGCTTCTTCGAAGCTGCCAGAACTTCATTCCCTGAGGCTTCACTGCCTCCTGTTCTACACCCCATCCCCTGGCTGTTTATCTTCTGTAGTCTTTTAGGAGGTACCTCGTCAACAGCGTTTGGAAAAACTAAGTAAATCATCCTGCCTTTTACTCCACACTTGATTAAACTTGTCGGAGAATTCAAACAAGTTGATAAGGCTCGTGTTTTCCTCTGCTCACAGAAAGGAAGACCCACCTGATCTGTTTCTTGGTTTAACCTCCCATGTGTGATAGCAGATAGGAGTCAGCAAACTGTGCCCTGTGGCCTGCAACACAAGCCCTTGGGGATGAATTTTTGGTGGTGGTTGTCATATATTTTTTATTGATTAATTTATTTTTAAATTATATATGTATATATTATTGAATGAAAGTCTTTACATTCTATAGTGCTTTACAATTTTCAGAAGTTTCACACTCATGATTTCATATAATCCTGTAATAACCCTTTTTTTCCCTTATCCCTGTATTGCCCTCCTCCCTTCCCTCTCCTCACTGGTAAACTCTAGTTTGTTCTCTATATATGGAAGTTGTTTTCTTTTTGTTTTATTCATTAGTTTGTTGTGTTCTTTTAGATTCCACATGTAAGTGATATCATACAGTATTTGTCTTTCTCTGTGTGACTTACTTCACTTAGCATACTGCGCTCCAAGTCCATTCATGTTGCTGCAAATGGCAATATTTGATTCTTTTTTATGACTGAGTAGTATTCCATTGTGTGTGTGTATATCTATATACGTCTATCTACATCTGTATCTATACCACCTCCTCTTTGTCCATTCATCTGTTGATGGTCATTTAGGCAATTATAAATAATGCTGCAGTGAACACTGGGGTGCATGTTTTTTTTAAAATGAGCGCTTTTGTTTTTTTTGGATATATACCCAGAAGTGGAATCGCTGATCCACTTCTGGACCAATATATATGGTAACTTAAGTTTTAGTTTTTCGAGAAATCTCCATACTGTTTTCCACAGTGGCTGCTGTAAGGCCATCTGCCCCTCAGACCCAGTGTAACTTGTACAAGTAGATGATGAACAGATGCTTGATGAATGAACGTGCTCCTGGACCTTCAGTGTTATTTATTTATTTAATTTATTTTTGCTGCATCAGGTCTTAGTTGCGGCATGCAGGATCTTCGTTGAGGCATGCGGGATCTTTCCTTGTGGCACGCGGGCTTCTCTCTAGTTGTGGCGTGCAGGCTCTAGAGCACCTGGGCTCTGTAGTTTGCGCGCAAGCTCAGTAGTTGTGGCACGTGGGCTTAGTTGCCCCGCAGCATGTGGGATCTTAGTTTCCCGACCAGGGATCGAACCCGTGTCCCCTGTGTTGGAAGGCGGATTCTTTACCACTGGACCACCAGGGAAGTCCCTGGACCTTCGGTGTTGTATCATTCAGGGCCCAGGAAGGAAACAGACAGCTCCCTTCTGAACACACTCAGAAGAGGGTAGAGAGTTTCATGGAGGGTGTGGCACGGGTAAGGGGACTGACCCGGGGTCATGAGGCATTCTAGATTAGCATCTGGGGTGCCTCGGTCTCCTGGCAAAGCAGGAGGGATTCCCACCCAAATCTGGTTTAGGTGTTGAGTCCGATGATCACACACACACACACACACACACACACACACACACTCACACACTCACACACTCACACACACACACACTCACACACTCACACACTATGATAGGGTTGATCATTCGCATAACTGAAGTCCTTGTGGTGAGCCGGGTAGGCCTCTCAACAGGTCCAAATGGCTTGCGAGCCAGCAAAAGGGACTGGCCTCAGTTTTGATTGTGGTTCAAGGTAGGGCTGGGGTGAGAGATCCCATGCATGGGCAGAGGCTTGCAGAGTTTGAATCTCCAGCCAGTGCCAAAAGGAGGGAGCATTCAGGCGTTCTTGTGAGCTTGTTCAGATATAAAGCACAGAGGCGAGACGGAAAGGTGAGGCTTAAAAACTGTCTGGTCAAACATCAAAAATAGGAGCCAGACTGCTCTTTTCGAGGGGGAAGATCCTGCCGCCCCAAAGGAGCCAGAAGAGGGACCCCGCTTACAGGGACTGGCCATATGGGGTCCGCACTTGCTGTGTTGAGAACACAGTTCAACAGGGAGCAAGTGAGGATGATTAATACTCTGACCTGCTGCTCACCAATCTCCTGCCAGTGTGTCTCCTGAGCAGAACCCACCTGGAAGCAGAGGGCAAGAGAACCTGGGTGATATGGTCTGGAGAGGTCAGTCAGCATCCTGGGGTTAAGGGCATCACAGAAAATGGTTTGGGGATGGGGCAGAGCACATGGAGGATACCCAGCAGATAGGGATCAAATAGAAACCAGTGAGATTCTGAATCTTTGCTAGCCACCATTTACTGCGCACACTTCATGTGCCAGGTGTCATACTTGATATGCAATTTTTTTTTTTTTTTTTTTTTGCGGTACGCGGGCCTCTCACTGCTGTGGCCTCTCCTGTTGCGGAGCAACAGGCTCCGGACGCGCAGGCTCAGCGGCCATGGCTCACGGGCACAGCCGCTCCGCGGCATGTGGGATCTTCCCGGACCGGGGCACGAACCCATGTCCCCTGCATCGGCAGGCGGACTCTCAACCACTGCGCCACCAGGGAAGCCCATGCAGCATCTTTTTTAATCCTCACAACCTTAAGTAGATACTACTTTTCACAGATGAGGAATCTGAGGCTCAGAGGGGTTAGAGTCTTAAAGATGGGTGGAGCTAAAATTTACACCCAACACTGTGTAACTCCATTGCCGGTATGCTTTACGCTGGACTGTGCTGTCCCTTCTCTTCTTGGGCGCTGGAGAAGTCTCCACGTGAGGTGTCTGGCACCAGAGAGGTGGGAGCCACAGACACTTCCTGCCAGCTTTCCACAGAGCCCCACCTTGCTTTAGCTTCAGCTACTCTTCATTATGCGGCTTCGTTTTACCCTTATGGTGATTCCTTGAGGAAATGATAGTGGTTTCACTTTCCAGCAGGGGAAACCAAGTCTCAGAGCAAATGAAATCACTGGCCTGAAATCACACAGCTTTGAATGGGGTAGGGCTCCAGGTCAGCTCTGCATGGCCCCAGGTTTTGGGAATTCCTGCTCTGCCTGGCTTTGCTGGCTCCTTCCTTTTGAGAATGAGAAACAGAGATCCAAAATTCAGTTCCCTCAATATGCTGGGGGCCTTTGAGATGTATCCAGAGGGAAGCTGTTTCTTTTGTCTGTTTGCAAATGCCCTACTTTACGTGTCTTTTTTTCCTTTTTTTTTTCTTTTTTTGTTTCCTGCTTGCCTCCAGCCTGACTTGGTACAACATTTTCCTTGGGGCCATGGAGGAGTCAGATCCCTGATGGAGGTCACAGGAGTGGCAGCCCCCGTTTATCTCCATGCCCCTGGGACTGAGAATTTATTTATGATGGCAGGCCGGGGCAAGATTTAGAATAATTGAGGGATTTAAGTCCTGAGGATATGAGAAATAAATAATGTCACCCATTCCACATAAAGGGGCCTAAAGTAGAAGAAGAAGAAGAAATAAAAAAAACAACTATGATTCTCTGAGAGGTAAAGAACAAATCCTAAAAATCGCCAAGTCATTCTGGAGCATAGCATTTTCAGTGTAGAAAGGTGTAGATGGTGGTCTGGAATAGTCTCCTCTTTTAAAGATGGGTGAGTGTGGCCAGAGAGGGGAGTGCCTTGTTCATGGTCACACAAAGGCTACTAATAAAGCCAAGCCTTGAAATGAGGTTGGCTGCTTGGTCTCCGTGTCCGCTGCATTATACCCTGCCCACCGTGGATGCAGAGTCATGAGGTGGGAAGGAACTTCGTGTGATTGCGGTTGTTTGTACAGCTCAGACTACACTCTGTCCACTAGACTGGCAGTGTCATGAGGGCAGGAATCACATCTTACTTAACTGTGTGTCTCCAGCACGCTTGCTATTTCCTTTCTCTGGTATAGTTTCCACTCTTCTTTAACTGACTACCGTTGATTCATCCTTCAGTTCTGACTTGCACAGTGTTTCAAATGGGAAATGCTCTCTGACTCCTGGCTAGGTTAGATGCCCCCTGTTGTATATTCCCATATTCCCTGGACTCTTTCCTGATTTCTACATTATGCTTCATTTTAGTTACCTGTTTAATTCTCTTACCCGCTAGACCAGAAGCTTTGTGAGAGCAGGGATTATTTACTCGTATTCATTTCAGTAAGTCTGCTTAGCACAGGGCCAGACATACTCCATAAATGTTTGACAGATACATGAAGGATGAAATTAAGAGGGTCCTAACCTCAGAGTGTAATCCAAGGATCTCCGAGTGCTGGACAACTACCCACATGTCCTGAGACTCAATGAGTCATAAAGACACTCATCAATTTCTACTACTTCATGTTTAGCAATCAGTAGGAGCCAATGGGTTTGCATCCACTTTCTCTTTTTCCCTGGTTTATCCCTGCTGAGAAAAGCTGCCGTCCACCCTTATTGACTTCTTAACTCCTGCTTCTATATTTTGTTCTTCATCAAGTTGTCCTTGGTTTATATAGTCATTGCATCCTTCCCTCCTGACTTTCAGGGAAACTGAGGCTCAGAGAAGTAAAGTTACTTATACAGGCTCATATCAAGACAGGGAGGCCAGGTCAGAATTGAGTCTGTAATCCCTGAGTTCACTCCTCTCTCCTGCCTCTGATAGTTTAGGTCTAAGTTCCTGTCTTCCTTTTTCAACTTATTTTGCTCTCATCAGAGAACCTGGCCCAAATCTGTACTGCCGTACTAAAGTTTCTGTTCAATATTCATGCAGTAATTTCACAAATACTGACTACATACTGACACTGTGCTGGCTGTTAACCAAAAGGCTCTCACTCTCCAGACAGGGACCCGTAGCTTTTAAGAACCGTAGGATTCAACAGTGTTAAGCCATATAGGCCAGTTCTTTCTATGGCGTTTTGATGGCATTCTAACTCTGGAACCTCGATGGGTGTGTAGGTATTTAGTGGTTATCTTTTAACTCACAGCTGAATGACTAAACCCTTATCTCAGCATATAATAGGTGCAACTGGAAGACAGCATTTGCCTTTCTTGAGTCACAGAAAAGGGAGGAATATCGGCTTTGTTACTTTCTTTAACACACCGTTTGGTCCTTTTGGAGTGGTAGTAATATCATTCCTGGCATTTATATTGCATTATCATTGCTGCAGTCATATTTTGCTTTCTTTTCAAAACAACCCATCAAGGTTTAAGCACTTTCTTCCCATTTTACAGATGGGGAATCTGAGGCTCGGTAGCAGGAAGGGGCTTGACCAAGGGCACAGCATTAGGGAAGGGGCAGAACCGGAACAATAACCAAGGGGTCCAGAATATAAGACTGATCCTCTTACAGTAGCCAGTGTTTATCATTGAGTCTGTGCCTTGCGTTACGTGGAAAAAAGGGCTCTGAACGACATCAGGGACCAACCAGGGTTTACTCATAGAGTAACTGTATTTGGGTTGAACTCAAAGCATGCTTAACTCCCCACTCCCCTCCCAGTTCACAGGTAGTGGAAATTGACTTGTCAGGAGCAGAGGAGTGGGAGGTGAGTTGGGGTAGGCAGGTTCTTGGAGAAAAGTGGGATTTATGAAGGGAAGTTCTGAAGGATGGGTAGAACTTCAACAGCAGGTATAGAGAGAGGCATGACAGGATGAGGGAAGCAGAGGAAAGAGATCTGTTTGAGGAATTTGGGGGGAGGCTGTTGAAGTGTTGGATGCAACTGGAGGAGATTACGGTTCTCCAGCAGCCCCGAGAGCTTTCTTCATTCCCCTGCTCTTGGGACTACTAGAGAGCAGATGCTGAAAAACCACTTTCAGGCACTTCCTGTTGTAAATTACATGATAATTTCCACACTCCATGTCAGTGCCACCGGAGGCTGGTGGCCCGCAAGTTTGTGATTAGAGGTGGTGCCCGGGGTGATGTAAAGACAATTGCCCTCAGTTTAATATTGGCCCCTTTCTCATTCAAATGATGGGAAAGGAAATGGAATTTCTTATTCAGCTGTCATGCCCAGAAGGAGAGTTTTCAACTCTGGGTTGGAGGTATTTGTAATATGACAACTCAAGCAGGGGATATAGCCATGCCCGCACCCCTATACTGTCCCCAGGTCTTGAACCTTGCATTGCCCCTGATTTACTCTGTGTGTGTGTGTGTATGTGTGTGTGTGTACATGTGTGTATGTATTTGAGTGTGTGTATGTGTATTACCTAATCTGTCTGACCTTTACTGTCTCTCTACAAATTCTTAGAAATGATACTGTCTGTGCAGAAACTAACAGGCATATCCTGACTTTTGGACAAACTAGATACAAGGAGGCTTCTTAAACACCAAACATGATAGATCCTTACTATAACACTGATTTTACTATAAGTGGATCTGTGATAGGATCATCCATGATATCCTAAATGTTCAGTATTGAAAGGTTTTTCAAATTTATATATGCCTGTAACTCTCCTTTTTCTGATAGGGGAAACCACGGCCCAGCAGGGGAAGTGACTTGCCCAGGTCACACACACATTTACGACGGAATTGTTACTGCAGTCTGTGTCTTCTCACTGCCATTCAAGTATTCTGCCATTCAAGTGTTCTGTCCATTCAAGAGGTTATATATTCAAGCTTCCAGAAGGACATTATTAGAAGGAAATCCTTGCAACAATGCCAGGAAAGCAACACTTGCAGATTTTCACTCTTAAAAAGCAAAATTAAGGACTGTAGCTAGAATAGGCAGTGTTTGGGTTAGGCATCAAAGGCCTGCTTAGCCATTGATTGGGTATTGGTTTCAACCTCCAGAATCCCATTAGGTTCCAAGGACCCATAATAAGTGTGATTCTTGAAATGGAGAAAATGATGAAGCCAAAGGTAACTTTAATTTAGCCTCTTCTCAGCTTGGCATAGCCAAAGGCGAAGTGCCGACATGAACCCAGGAGCCCGATTCCAATCCTCTTGGTAATGATAGAACCTCAGCTCTGCCCATGGTAATTCCATGCAAGTGCCCATCAGAACACAGCTGAAAGCACTCTTCCCCAATCCCATGAATCCTCATCAGCTCAGTTTGGCTTCACATTCAATGGCCAAGGTTGTATAGTAACAAAGTCAGCATACAGGCAGCTTTATGACATTTGAGGGACTAGGCACTTTTGCCTTTGGGGGCTGTTCCTCTATAACATTTAAAAAAAATATCTTATTATCATTTACTTTAAAAATTGTACAATTGTGTTTGTATAAAGATGAGGATATTAACATCACAAATGGAGACATTTTCTTTGAACTAAACATTATTTTTGCTTCTGGTTTCAAGAAAAGTTAAAACATTTTTGTTGGTTCCTAAAAGGCTCCAGACACAGTGCCTGATGGATAATCCGCCCTGCCAGGACATGCTTCATATTCAATTCTTTATCTTTGCTGAGATGATTGAAGAGGGTTTTTTTTACCTTCTTTCATCTTTTCTCTGAATGCCCCTTTCCTAACCATTCTTGACATACTTCAACTTTGTTTTATTTTTTGAGCAACAATACTTACATGAAGCCCATAAAAATGGGAAATCAGATTGAACAGACATGGTACCATCATTTCATTGTACTGCAGAGCCAGTCCCGGCATATTTCCTGAGAAAAGGTAAAGGAGCTGGCTTCCTGCATTGCTGTTGCTTCTCATGTTCTCAGAGTGAAGTCTAAAGACCTTGGTGTGTTTTAACTGCTGGCCCTGCCTCTTGCAGTAAATGGCTTCGCCTCTCAGAACCTCACTCAGTTTCATCATATCAAACATGAAATAATAGTCTCGTCCGCACAGGTTGTAAGTGATGGCCCATATGGAGTGCCTGCTGGCACATAGTAGGTATACAAGAAGAATCAGATCCATGATCATCTTCCTGGGAAAATCCAACCCCTCTCAGTATTTAAAAATTTTGACTTTACGTTGGAGACTCGTGCTTTGGATTGATCACAGGGTACTTGGAGACAGACTAGGGCAGACTTGTAACTCTTGTCTCAGCCTTACCTTTATACCCTATAGCTTTGAGCATGACATTTCCCCTCTACCAGCCTAGGTGTGTGCATCTATAAAGTGGGCATTATAACACTGATTTCAGTAGGGTTTGGGGGACGACCTAATGAGACTAGAAGTTATATTACTTTGGAACCTGTTGTATACTCTGCAGTTGTAAGGGGTTGTTTCCATTACTCCTCTGTCCCCTGACCCCCAGGACAGGCTGCTCCCCTTCTCTGGGTTCTTGGGGGAAGCATTTTTTATTAGCAATGCTGTGAATGGGTAAATCTGTCATCCACCACTTTAGCTGTAGCCTGAAGCTGTGGTGCTCCTGTGTCCCCCAGCCTGTCCCCCAGCAGCAGGCCAGCCTCTGCCTCCAAATTTCCAATTCCAGCTGCTCAGAGGTAGCCAGAGGGTGTTTGATTGCCCACAGACTCTGGCATTACAGCACAATCCAATCAACTCTCTTTCAGAGAAGAATCCCCCTCAGATTGTAATCAGGGTCCATTCTGTCTCTCCCCATCTGGCTCTGGTCCCCAGGAATCAAGAGGGCTTATTTGCTTCTCTGTCATGGAAGCTTCTCAGCCTCTGTCCTCACCCTGGGAGCCAGCAGCCTGGCATCTGGTTGGCGCCTCACTCACTATGTTATACGTGGCAGGTCAGGTTCTCTCTGTGAACTCCATTACCCATTTCTAGATGTGGGTTTCTATCACCCAACACTGACATTACTGAAAGAATAAGGTGAGAGAGCATGCTTGAAAAATATTTGGTAAATGAAAAGAACTGTTGTCATCATACTCATAACATTATTTTTGCATACACTTGCAGTGGCATCTTCAGTCACAAATGCGAATGGTGCTGAAGAGTTTCTACCATGAAGGAATGGAATAATTCATTTATGCAAGGATTTCTGAACTTCTCATTCATTTGTTCATGCAACAAATACTGAGTTTGCTGACTCAGAGACATTCTGTGTCAGAGACATTCTGTCTCTGACATTCTGTGTCAGAGACTGTCCTAGACCCTGGAGGTAAAAGAAATAGAGTCATTTTACAAATAATAATTATCATCCACCCAGACCCTAGAGGGGTCTCTGGAGGATAGAGAAATTAATCCATTTATTCACATATATACTGGTAATGTCTGATATGGCAGGAACCATGGGTACAACTGTGGGGGGAAAAAAAAGAAGGACAACAGGGTAAGAAGCTTAAAGCCTGAAGAAGGAGATAAGAATTAAACAATTTTTAAAATTTTTTTTATATATTTTTTTGTGGTACGCGGGTCTCTCACTGTTGTGGCCTCTCCCGTTGCGGAGCACAGGCTCCGGACGCGCAGGCTCAGCAGCCATGGCTCACGGGCGCAGCCACTCCGCGGCATGTGGGATCTTCCCGGACCGGGGCACGAACCCGTGTCCCCTGCATCGGCAGGCGGACTCTCAACCATTGCGCCACCAGGGAAGCCCTAAACAAATACTTTTATAAGTAATTATTGAGACACATTTTTAGTAAATGCCTTGAAGGAGAAAGCATTGAATATTTTGAGAAGATATAACTGGGTGGTTTATTTTAGGCTGGGAAATCAGGGAAGGCTTCCCCAAGAGGTGGAGTCTGAGGTCAGTTTGCTGAGGTTTAGCTGGGGAGCGGGTTCCAAGCAGAGGGAAGAGAGCCAGCAGCCAGAGGAGTTCTGGTGTTCTAGGATGGTGAGAAGGCCAGTGCTTGGCTGGAGGGAGGGAGGCGTGATGGGGCCTTAAGAGATTGCCTGCGGCCAGGTCATGCAAGATCTGGTGGGAAGGAATAAGACCTACGCTGGAGCAACTGAGAGGTTGTTAAAAGAGAACATCAGTAACAAAGCAAGGATAAAAACTGTGATATTTATTCAGTGCATGACCGGCAAAGGAAGGGGGTGTTAACTTAGTTTTCATGGCTCAACAAAGTATTCAAAGAGGGGGATTCTTGTTTTTAAAAGATATGAGGGAGTCTACCAAGCAGCTCTAGTAGAGAGATGAGGAACATTCAACTCTGAGGGAATAGCATGTGCGAACATGGTCTGCGGGAGAAGTCGCTGGTGAGTTTAGGGAACTGGCACATGGCGTGAATCTCCAGAGCAATGAGAAAGGGACTGGAGGAGAGGCAGGAGCCAGATGATGAGTGAATTTTAACGGTATTTTACCTTTCAGTGGTTTTTTTCTTAATTGACTTCACTTTTTAGAATAGTTTTAGGTTCATAGCAAAACTGAGCAGAAAGTACAGAGTTCCATTGACCCCCTGCCCCCACTCCCAGGATCTCCCACTAGCAACTCCCCCCACGAGAGCAGTACATTTGCAACTGAGGAACCTGCACTGACACACCATTATCACCCAATGTCCATAGTGTACATTAAGATTCACTCTTGGTCTTGTAAGTTCTGTGGCTTTTGACAAAACATGTATCAACCATTATTATTCATACAGAGTAGTTTTACTGCCCTAAAAATCCTCTGTGTTCTACCTATTCATCCCTCCCTCCTTCCCTGAACCCCTGGTAACCACTGATCTTTTTACTGTCTCCATAGTTTTGCCTTTTCCAGAATGTCATGTAGTTGGAATCATACAGTGTGTAGCCTTTTCAGATTGGCTTCTTTCGCTTAGTGTATGTGTTGAAGGTTCCTATTTAGTGCAGATTTTGGAAAGCAGATGACATGGTCGGGTCTGCTGTTATTAAGGCTGCTTTTCCTGATGGATTGGAGATAGACGTGGACCAAAATCAAGGAGACAGGTTGGAGGCTGTGCTGGTTATCTTCGGAGCTTAAGTGGCTAGTATTTAGATTAATTAACTTAAATTAAGGTTTTAGTTGCTCAGGCACATTAGCCACATTCCAAGTACTCAGTAGCCATATGTGGTTAGTGAGTACCGTATTAGATAGTGCAGATGTAGAACATTTCACTGTGGAAGAAAGTGCTGGATTAAATGGATTAAAACAGCAATGGATTAAATCTTTGAGGACCTCTTTATGGTTTTCTGGAAAGATTACAGACTTCCGAATCATAATAGGTTTTGAGTTGTCAAAACATTTAGTAGTGATGCAGTTTTTTAAATCAGCGTATGTATATGTACATATATAACATAAAATTTGCCATTTTAACCATTTTTCAGTGTACAGTTAATTAAGTGGCATTAATTGCATTCACATTGTTATTCAACCATCACCACTATCTGTTTCCAAAATCTTTTCATCACCCCAGACAGACACTCTGCAACCACTAAGCAGTAACTCCCCATCTCTCTCTCTCTCTCTCTCTCTCTCTCAACCACCACCCCACCCCGCCCAACCCCTGCTATTCTCAATCCACTTTCTGTCTCTATGAAGTTGCCTCTTCTGGACATTTAATATAAGTAGAACCATTTGATATCTGACCTTTCATGTCTGATTTCTTTAATGTAGCATAATGTCTGTAAACTTCATCCACATTGTAGCATGTATGAGAACTTAATACCTTTATGGCTGAATGGTATTCCATTTTATGGATATACCATGTTTTGTCTACCCACTCATCTACTGATGGACCTTTGGATTGTTTCCACCTTTTGGTTCAATGATGGGATTTTGAATCGTCTGCTTAATTTCTGAGCTTCATTTCAATAAAGTGGGTATATTAATACTTAAATCCTAGGATTTTGCTGAGGATTAGAAGACTCGCCAGAGATAAAGCACTTGGGATGAGGTTTCCTGTTCGGCAGTGTTAATTTTCTTGCCCCTTTTCCTTCATCTCCGTCAACCACCCTCTCAGTGCCCGGATCCTTGTGCGTTAGAAGCTCAGGAACTGTTTGCCAGTTGTTGATTCTCTCTGGGCCCATTAGCTCAGCTCTGATTCTTGGACTGTGGAATGTGAGCAGAATCTTTTATTTGACCTCTGCCTGTTTAATGTGTGGGAGGTTCCAGGTCGGTGGAGATAATGCCTCTCAAGTGTCGCAACTCCTAGGATGCAGACGCCGGCCTGTGCTCCTCATTAACCTAATAATTCCTCGCGGGAAGTGTGGCGAAAATCAGCACTTGACATTTAAAAGTAGATGAAGTCATAAGGAGATTATGACTTGGCCTTGGATAGCATATCTTGGGCCAGATTAGAAATTCACATGAGAGAGTAATTGTTTTCTGGGGTCATACTCTGTGTTCTCTCCTTCCAGGGCTGGAGGCATAGATTCTGAGTCGCAAGGGACTGTTTCTCTCTGAAGGAGGTACATTGAGAAGTCCGGGTTTTCCTCTTAAAGGGACTCAAATGATAGGGAATTCTCACATTCAGTTCAATTAAAAAGATATTAGTCAGTGTCTTACTTAAGATATTTTTACCTGTATCCCAGAGGCTTAGACAGTGAGGACATTTAATCATCTCATGTGACAAAAAGTTTGTAGATTGGTGACTTTGCAGCTGAAGACTGCAGTACCCAGGGTTGGAATCTCTCTGTCGTAGCCTTCTCCTTGGGGTTCCCAGTTCCCAGGTGGCTTTAGAGCCCCAAGATTCATGAACTAACGTATAATCTAAAGCAGGGATGAGGGTAGGGCAGGCAGAAAGCAGCTTTCCTTGTGAGCTTTTTCCTTTATTAGAAGAAAAGCCTTTTCCAGAAGTGCCTTCAAAGGTTTCACCTTATGGTTCATTAGCCAAAAGTGAGTCATGTGGCCACCTCTGTTTGCAGTGAAGTCTGGGAAAGTGAGCTTTTTCATTCTTTACAGAGAGAAGACGTGGCTAGGAATTGAGCACTGGGTAGCCAACCAACACTATTTACCTAAACACCTATGTGCAAGGTGCAATGGAAATATAGATACTGATAAGGTATGGACGTGCATGCTCCCAGCAAACCAAAACCATAGTAAATGGAATACATCCTAAAACAGATACATAAGAAAGCTGGGATGTAGAAAATTGAAGGGAGGAACAGTTTATACTGTCTGTGTGGTCAGGGAAGCCTTCACGGATGCAGTGACCTGTGCATGAAGTATTAGGATCTGGACTCAAGGCAGCTCAGGCTGAAAGAACAACTTACACAAACGTACAAGAATTGGAAATTTAAGTTTTTATTTTTATAGGATGTAGAGTTGAAATATCTGTAGTAAAGCAACAAGGAAGAAAGTGAGATATAAAGGTAGTTTATTGCAAATATAATAGGTGTTGAATGCCAGGCTTAGGTGTTTGGACTTTAGTCTGGAGACATTAGGTAGCTATTAAGGTTTTTGAGTTGGGTTTGCCATGATCAGTTTCCCCAAAGCCTACTACTTCTTCATTATCTAGTGATAGATTTGCCATCATGACTTTATCTTAATGTTTGTGACTCCATTTCTCAGTTGTATCCAGTTACCCATATCCTTCCCCCAATTCTCTGAGTAGCAGTGTAGACATGGGTGCTGCAAACAGAACAGGCTTCCACGTTCGTGGTCTTTACGCTTTCAAGTCAAAAGCATGAAAAACATTTCACTTTCTCCCATCTGCCACTCAACATAGAAGTCACATCAGAGCAGGGCCCACATAGGATGGCTTCATTGTGATTTTATTATACTTGCTGTTTTCCCCATTTTGCTGCTTCCATATTAAACAGGACTTGCTGGTTGTCTTTGCCAACTCCTCTGACTTCTAGACACCTTGTTCCTATCTGACAGGCTTTCTCTGCTCTAAAACATTCATCGACTCAGTAACATCCTTCACCTAAATTAGTAGATTCTTTGTGCTGTTGTCTCTGATACTCAGTCTCTTTCCCTCTGCCCAGCAAGCCCTCCTGCCATAGCAGGTACACAAAGTGCTCTGAACACATCATCATGCTGTACACGTTTCCCTCTGATGACAGTGTCTTCCTATGGTTTTTATTTCTCCCTCCCCCAGACTGCTTTACAGGAGTAATTAATCTCTCAAAACCCTTCTTAAGCACCATATCTTTTTATCTTCTTATATATATATTTTTTAAATTTTGGAATAGTTTTCTAAGTATATAGAAAATTGGCACAGACAGCACAGAGATGTTCTATATACCCTTTACCCAGCTTCCCCTAAAGTTGACATCTTACATTTGTACATGTACAAATGTAAGATGTCAACCTTAGGTATATTTGTCAAAATAAGAGATCAAGACTCCCTCTTGCAAGAGCACCAGAATCGCAACTAACTACTGAACAGTCATCGACAGGAAGGTACTGGAACTCACCAAAAAAGATAGCCCACATCCAAAGACAAAGGAGAAGCCGCCTACCAGTGAGATTGTGGTAGGGGCGCAATCACAATAAAATGAAGTCGCATAACCACTGGGTGGGTGACTCACAAACCGGAGAACAATTATATCACAGAAGTCCACCCACTGGAGTGGAGGTTCTGAGCCCCATGTCAGGCTTCCCAACCTAGGGGTCCGGCAATGGGAGGAGGAATTCCCAGAGGATCAGACCTTGAAGGCTAGTGGGATTTGATTGCAGGATTTCGACAGGAATGGGGGAAACAGAGACTCCACTCTTGGAGGGCACACACAAAGTAGTGTGTGCACCATGACCCAGGGGAAGGAGCAGTGACCCCATAGGAGACTGAACGAGAGCTACCTGCTAGTGTTGGAGGGTCTCCTGTAGAGGCAGGGATGTGGCTGTGGCTTACTGCAGGGACAAGGACACTGACAGCAGAAGTTGTGGGAAGTACTCCCTGGCGTGAGCCCTCCAGGAGTCTGCCATTAGCCCCACCAAAGAGCCTGTAGGCTCCAGTGCTGGGTTGCCTGAGGCCAAACAACCAAAGAGAGGGAACTCAGCCCCATCAGCAGACAAGCGACTGAAGTTTTATTAAGCTCTGCCCACCAGAGCAACAGCTCTACCCACCACCAGTTCCTGCCATCAGGAAACTTGCACAAGCCTCTTAGATAGCTTCATCCACCAGAGGACAGACAGAAGAAGTAAAAAAGAACTACAGTCCTGCAGCCTGTGGAATGAAAACCACATTCACAGAAAGATAGACAAAATGAAAAGGCAGAGGACTATGTACCAGATGAAGGAACAAGATGAAACAGCAGAAAAACAACTAAATGAAGTGGAGATAGGAAACCTTCCAGAAATAGAATTCAGAATAATGATACTGAAAATGATCCAGGACCTTGGAAAAAGAATGGAGGCAAAGATCGAGAAGATGCAAGAAATGTTTAACAAAGACCTAGAAGAATTAAAGAAAAAAATAGAGATGAACAATACAATAACTGAAATGAAAAATACACGAGAAAGAATCAATAGCAGAATAACTGAGGCAGAAGAACAGATAAGTGACCAGGAAGACAGAATGGTGGAAATCACTGCCAGGGAACAGAATAAAGAAAAAGGAATGAAAAGAAATGAAGACAGCCTAAGAGACCTCTGGGACAACGTTAAATGCACCAACATTCACATTATAGGGGTCCCAGAAGAAGAAGAGAAAAAGAAAGGGTCTGAGAAAATATTTGAAGAGATTATAGTCAAAAACTTCCTTAATGTGGGAAAGGAAATAGTCAAGCAAGTCCAGGAAGTGCAGAGAGTCCCAGGCAGGATAAACCCAAGGAGAAACACGCCAAGACACATAGTAATCAAAGTAACAAAAATTAAAGACAAAGAAAAATTATTAAAAGCAAGAAGGGAAAAACGACAAATAACGTACAAGGGAACTCCCATAAGGTTAACAGCTGATTTCTCAGCAGAAACTCGGCAAGCCAAAAGGGAGCATGATATATTTAAAGTGATGAAAGGGAAGAACCTGCAACCAAGATTACTCTACCCGGCAAGGATCTCATTCAGATTTGACGTAGAAATCAAAAGCTTTACAGACAAGCAAAAGCTAAGAGGATTCAGCACCACCAAACCAGCTCTACAACAAATGGTAAAGGAACTTCTCTAAGTGCGAAACACAAGAGAAGAAAACGACCTACAAAAACAAACCGAAAACAATTAAGAAAATGGTGATAGTAAGATACATATCAATAATTACCTTAAATGTGAGTGGATTAAATGCTCCAACCAAAAAGACACAGGCTCGCTGAATGGATACAAAAACAAGACCCATATGTATGCTGTCTACAGGAGACCCACTTCAGACCTAGGGACACATTCAGACTGAAAGTGAGGGGATGGAAAAATATATTCCATGCAAAAGGAAATCAAAAGAAAGCTGGAGTTTCACTACTCATAGCAGATAAAATAGACTTTAAAATAAAGAATGTTGCAAGAGACAAGGAAGAACACTACATAATGATCAAGGGATCAATCTGAGAAGAAGGTATAACAATTATAAATATACATGCGCCCAACATAGGAGCACCTCAGTACATAAGGTAAATGCTAACAACTGTGAAAGAGGAAATCGACAGTAACACAGTAATATTGGGGAACTTTAACACCTCACTTACACCAATGGACAGATCATCCAGACAGAAAATTAATAAAGAAACACAAGCTTTAAATGACACAATAGACCAGATAGATTTAATTGATATTTATAAGACATTCCATCTGAAAACAGCAGATTACACTATCTTCTCAAGTGCACACGGAATATTCTCCAGAATAGATCACATCTTGGGTCACAAATCAAGCCTTGGTAGACTTAGGAAAATTAAAATCATATCAAACATCTTTCTAACTACAGTGCTATGAGATCAGATATCAGTTACAGGGGAAAAAAAACATAAAAAACACAAAGACCTGGAGGCTAAACAATACGTTACTAAATAACCAAGAGATCACTGAAGAAATCAAAGGGGAAATAAAAAAAAAAAACCTAGAGATAAATGACAATGAAAACACGATGATCCAAAACCTATGGGATGCAGCAAAAGCAGTTCTAAAAGGGAAATTAATAGCAATACAATCCTACCTCAAGAAACAAGAAAAATCTTAAATAAACAACCTAACCTCACACCTAAAGTAACCAGAAAAAGAAGAACAAACAACCCAAAGTTAGTAGAAGGAAAGAAATCATAAAGATAGAGCAGAAATAAATGAAATAGAAACAAAGAAAACAATAGCAAAGATCAATAAAACTAAAAGCTGGTTCTTTGAGAAGATAAACAAAATTGATAAACCTTTAGCTAGACTAATCAAGAAAATGAGGGAGATGACTCAAATCAATAAAATTAGAAATGAAAAAGGAGAAGTTATAGCGGACACTGCAGAAATACAAAGCATCGTAAGAGACTACTGCAAGCAACTCTGTGCCAATAAAATGGACAACCTGGAAGAAACGGACAAATTGGTAGAAAGGTATAACCTTCCAAGACTGAACCAGGAAGAAATAGAAAATATGAACAGACCAATCACAAGTAATGAAATTGAAACTGTGATTAGAAATCTTCCAACAAACAAAAGTCCAGGACCAGATGGCTTCACAGGCGAATTCTGTCAAACATTTAGAGAAGAGCTAACACCCATCCTTCTCAAACTCTTCCAAAAAATTGTGGAGGAAGGAACACTCCCAAACTCATTCTATGAGGCCACCATCACCCTGATACCAAAACCAGACAAAGATACTACAAAAAAAGAAAATGACACACCAATATCACTGATGAATATAGATGCAAAAATCCTCCACAAAATACTAGCAAACAGAATCCAACAACACATTAAAAGGATCATACACCATGATCAAGTGGGGTTTATTCCAGGCATGCAAGGCTTCTTCAGTATAGTCAAATCAATCAATGTGATACACCATATTAACATATTGAAGAATAAAATCCATATGCTCATCTCAATAGATGCAGAAAAAGCTTTTGACAAAATTCAACACCCTTTATGATAAAAACTCACCAGAAAGTGGGCATAGAGGGAACATACCTCAATATAATAAAGGCCATATATGACAAACCCACAGCAAACATCATTCCCAATGATGAAAAACTGAAACCATTTCCTCTAAGGTGAGGAATAAGACAAGCATGTCCACTCTTGCCACTATTATTCAACATAGTTTTGGAAGTTCTAGCCACTGCAATCAGAGAATAAAAAGAAATAAAAGAAGTACAAACTGGAAAAGAAGAAGTAAAACTGTCCTTGTTTGCAGACGACATGATACTGTACATAGATAATCCTAAAGATGCCACCAGAAAACTACTAGAACTAATCAATGAATCTGGGAAATTTTCAGGATACAAAATTAATGCACAGAAATATCTTGCATTCCTGTACACTAACAATGAAAGATCAGAAAGAGAAATTAAGGAAAGAATCCCATTCATCATTGCAACAAAAAGAATAAAATACCTAAGAATAAACCTACCTCAGGAGGTAAAAAAACCTGTACTCAGAAAACTATAAGATGAAAGAAATCAAAGATGACACAAAGAGGTGGAGAGATATACCGTGTTCTCGGATTGGAAGAATCAATATTGTGAAAATGACTATACTACCCAAAGCGTTCTACAGATTCAGTGCAATCCCTATCCAGTTACCAATGGCATTTTTTATAGAACTAGAACAAAATATCTTAAAATTTGTATGAAGCCACAAAAGTCCCTGAATAGCCCAAGCAATCCTGAGAAAGAAAAACGTACCTGGAGGAATCAGACTCCCTGACTTCAGACTATACTTGAAAGCTACAGTAATCAAGACAATGTGGTACTGGCACAAAAACAGAAATATAGATCAGTGGAACAGGATAGAAAGCCCAGAGATAAACCCATGCACCTATGGTCAACTAATCTATGACAAAGGAGCCAAGGACATACAATGGATAAAAGACCAGTCTCTTCAATAAGTGGTGCTGGGAAAACTGGACAGCTACATGTAAAGTATGAAACTAGAACATTCCCTAACACAATACACAAAAGTAAACTCAAAATGGATTGAACCCTAAATGTAAGACCAGACACTATAAAACTCTTAGAGGAAAACAAAGAACACTCTTTGACATAAATCACAGCAAGATCTTTCTTGACCCACCTCCTAGAGTAATGGAAATAAAACCAAAAATAAACAAATTTGTACCTAATGAAACTTAAAAGCTTTTGTACAGCAGAGGAAACTATAGTAAGACGAAAAGGCAACCCTCAGAATGGGAGAAAATATTTGCAAATGAATCACCGGACAAAGGATTAAAATCCAAAATATATAAACAGCTCATGCAGCTCAATATTAAGAAAATAAACAACACAATCCAAAAATGGACAGAACACCTAAATAGACATTGCTCCAAAGAAGACATACAGATGGCAAGGGGCACATGAAAAGCTGCTCAACATCACTGATCATTAGAGAAATGCAAATCAAAAGTACAATGAGGGCTTCCCTGGTGGCGCAGTGGTTGGGAGTCCGCCTGCTGATGCAGGGGACACGGGTTTGTGCCCCGGTCCGGGAAGATCCCACATGCCGCGGAGCAGCTGGGCCCGTGAGCCATGGCCGCTGAGCCTGCGCGTCTGGAGCCTATGCTCCGCAGCGCAAGAGGCCACAACAGTGAGAGGCCCACGTACCGCAAAAAAAAAAAAAAAAAAAAAGTACAATGAGGTATCACCTCACACCAGTTAGAATGGGCATCATCAGAAAATCTACAAAGAACAACTGTCTGAGAGGATGTGGAGAAAAGGGAAACCTCTTGCAGTGTTGGTGGGAATGTAAATTGATGCAGCCACTATGGAGAACAGTATGGAGGTTCCTTAAAAAGCTAAAAATAGAATTACTATATGACCCACAATCCCACTACTGGGCATATACCCAGAGAAAACTGTAATTCAAAACGAGTCATGTACCACAATGTTCACTGTAGCTCTATTTACAATAGACAGGACATGGAAGCAACCTACGTGTCCATCGGCAGATGAATGCATAAAGAAATTGTGGTACATATATACAATGGAATAATACTCAGTCATAAAAAGGAACGAAATTGGGTCATTTGTAGAGATGTGGATGGACCTAGGGACTGTCATACAGAGTGAAGTAAGTCAGAAGGAGAAAAACAAGTATCGTATATTAACACATATATGTGGAATCTAGAAAAATGGTACAGATGAACTGGTTTGCAGGGCATAAATAGAGACACAGATGTAGAGAACAAAAGTATGGACACCAAGGGGGGAGAGGGGGTGGGGGGATGGTGCGATGAATTGAGAGATGGGATTGACATGGATACACTAATATGTATATAATAGATAACTAATAGAAAAAATACGTCTCAAAAAAGAAAAGAAAAACTAAGAAATCAACCCTTGTACATCACCATTAACTAAACTTACAGACATTATTCAGATTTCACGTGATTTCCACTAATGTCCTTTTTTCACTCCCAGGACCCAATTCATGTTTCTGTGTTGCTTTTAATCATTGTGTCTCCTTGGTTTCCTCTGATATGTGATAGTTTCTGAGTTTTCCCTCCCTTCCTCCCTTCCTTCCTTCCTTCTTTCCATTCTTTCATTCTTTCTTCTTCTTTTATTTTTTTAAATTATCTTAACAGTTGTTTGAGAAACTGGTCACGTATTTTGTAGAATGTCCCGCATTTTGGGTTTGGTATGTTTTTTCATGATCAGACAGAGGTCATGTGGGTATGGAGAAGCACACTGCAGAGGTCATTGTATCTTACCAGAGAGTATATGATCTCAACCTGATGTTACCCTGATCACCTGGTTAAGGTGGTATCCACCAGGTTTCTCCACTGCAAAGTTACTGTTCTTCATATTCTTTATTCTGTTCCTTAGAAGCAAGTCATTAAGTGCGGTCTACATTGAGGGAGAGGGGAATCAACCTCTACCTCCTGTAGGGGGGCATAACCATCTCCTTTTTTGAGCCTTCCTAGCCCCTTAAGAACCAGGGAGCTAGTTCCTTTCAGTACTTCTTCTGATCCGTTGGCAGTCACTTGTCTGCCATCCCTCCCCCCACCCTCCATTAAGCAGTGGACTGCTGAAGCCAGGGGTCATGTCTCATTTGTCTGTCTCCTCAGAATTTAGTCCATGACAGATGCTCAGCAATAAATATGACCCCAAGTTAACTTCTCCCAAATTGGGTGCTTTTACTCTGCTCTGGCCTTGGAGACCTCTTCATGGGAGGGGCTCGCGAGGGGGGGACGGAGTCTCTGCCAGTGCCCTTAGCCCCTGTCTGCTGCATCTGTGTTTGAGCTTGCCATTTAGATTTGAGGACAGAAGATAAAATCCCTTTTGACCCATGTGCCTGATGATCAATGGCCTTCCCGACATGCTTCACTGCCCCCGCCTAGCTCTCTGTGGCACCAGTTGTCACTCGATAAATCCATAAAGAGACAACTCAATTGTTTTGACTTTCGTCCACCTTTTCCACTGGTTCTTCTTTTCCAAGTTAATGGGGCAGAGGGAGGGGAGGCAAACGATTAGAAGCTACACACGCTTTCTTTTTTGGCAGAGACAAATGCCTCTATATGCTGACAGGATCGTAAAACATGAATTAAGAAATCAGTTATTAATGAAATACTCCAACCTAATATCATAGCAATGAAGCCCTTGGCTTTACACAAAGTGTCTGGCACTTGTAACGTAAAAGCTTCGAGTTCTTTTCCTTGCCTCTCTTTTTTCCACAGTAGAATACAGCTGGAACAATCGAAACCAGAATTTTCAAGCTCTGGTCTAGGATACGTGTGGGCCAATGGCTCTCTACACCCAAACACACACATATACAGACACATTAGAGGTTCATAGTACAAATCAGTGTATCAAGGAAGTCCGCTCTGAGCGGCTTTACAGGAAATAGATGCATGTCTCTTTGCTCGTCTCAGTATTTCCTAAGTTTATTTGACCATAGAAGACTCTATTTCCTATTAATGTCTAACAAATGTAGGGTTCCACAGAACATATTTTGAGAAACAAGAATGTAAGTGACATTGCCCAGCACCTCCTGGATCACATGGACGCAGATGAGTGGTGAATTGAAACAAGAATGTGTAGAGTTAAAAGGGAGATACAGCAAATCACCAATATTTTTTGTGTTCAGTTGTGTTGCTTCTTCAGTCAGAGTGAGAACTTTTAGATTGAAGTGGCTGGAAAATTGCCTTGAATCCCTGCTTCATTTTTCCTTTGGCCAAATTGTTTAATCTTCCCCATCCTGGGAGCAGGGTTGACCTGAACTCTCAGGCCCAGGCTGAGCAGGTCCCCCCAATTACCTACCTACTTACTTATAAATAGATTGTGCTCCTCCCTGATTTTAAGCTTGGTGCCGTGTTGGTTAGAAACACTAAAAATAATGAGAATGTAGATTAAGTGTAATCTTCTGATCTGGTAATAGACTCTGATTAGCATTTTTTCATTTCCTCTAGATTCCAGCTAAGCGGCACGCACAGGGCTTTGGAATCTAAATGACTATGACAGTTTAGTTTTCAGAAAGCTGGACATGTAGCACCCAGGTCCCTGGGCCTTCTCTGCCCTTGTCATCTGGTGCTGAGTGCTTTGCCCAAGAGGCGTGAGGTCAAATGCACCTTTTTGTTCCCTTTTAGCAATTCACACTTTCTCTGCCCTTGAGAACCTGCTTCTGTCTTTGTGTGGTTATAGCCATCATCTTCTCACTTTTTGTTTATTACCTATTTTTTTTTTTTTTCCAGAAAGACATGTATATATGAAGGACAGAGCATTGAGTGTAGTGGAAAAAGGGAATTGCACTACACAAAGCAGAAGACGTTACTAAATAGCTGTGTGATTCTGAGCAAATTGTTAACCTCTCTGAACCATGGTTTTCTCATTGATACAATCTTGGCTAACAGGGACAACCTCCCAGGGTGGTGGTGAGAGCAAATGAGATACTGAACTAGGAAGTGCCTCTCTGATTACTGAGAGCCATTTACAAGTGAGCTCTCAGTATAATGTGTTTAGGTAGTAATTTCTAAAGTGTCACACTCAACAAATTCACCTCTCCCTGAAGTCTGTCATTGTAGAGAATGCTTCCTAACCGGGAGCCCCTTAATGATTTTGGAGCCATGTTGCCTGTGCCTTTTCTCCTTGACAGCACCTCCATTAAATATTCCTCAATTTCCACTCCAAAATCTGTCCATGGGTACCAGATATACCAGGTCACCCTGCCTCAGGTAACACACACCACTGAAGCAGCAGGATACCCTTCAGGTTGTAGGTTCGTGGTAGACGAGTAAGCGCCGACCAGTTTGATGATACTTACCTGCATCTCTGACTCTGGTCAGTTACCTTGCATTTCATTTTCCCCAGATGTTGAAAGGGAAATGCATCTGTATTGAGCACAGGTTATTTGTCATCATCATTTCCAGTTCTTCTCATGACTCCCCATTTAATCCTCATCCCAACCTTAAATATGTAGGTGTGAGTGTCCCCATTTTACAGACAATGAAAGTTAAGCTCAGAGAAATGAAGTAAATTGGTCAGAGTTGGCAGTGATAGAGTTTGAACCCAAATCTGTGTGATTTCAATACTGATGTAGTAGCTACATCCCCTTGAGAATACAGAGATGGCTTCGGGCAGATTCATTCACATCACTGGCAAGAGAAGGAGATGGAGGAGAAAATCTAAGGCACTTATATTCCTCCTTAACATATGCGGGCAGTTTAATGGTTTATTTCTGCTTAATGATTTACCAGTAAACTGAGCTTCTATTCTTGGCTTGGTTTCAGTGTCTGTGTCTGCAAAATGAGAGAATTGGGCAACCCTTCCTGCACTAAGAGAACAGGATTCTAGAGGGTGAGTGCGGGTGAACGTGTTAGTTTGGTTGATGGGTGGACAAATGCTGTGTAAATAGGCGGTCAAGTTCAGAGCTTGGTAGGATGTGCAGTTTTGGGTTCTACCTGAGAAACGAATCCATGCTATATTGGTCATACTCAGTTTCCTAGTTTTCTATGCTGTGCCTTGATTTGATATCTGCAAATGCTTTTGAAAAGTAACCAGAACACTGGTGGAATAGCGTAGTGCACTGGACAGAGAATCAGTGCACACAAGTTTAGTCTTGACTGACTCCCACGGGCCATGTAGCTTTGGGCAAATGTAGTAACGCCCCTGAGGCTCCACAAGGGATTAGACAAGATAAAATCTAGAAGATGCCTGGTGTCATCATGCCCTCTCCTTTCCTTTCTCTGCCCGTCAGTTTGCCTAACTGTGAAGTGAAGGTTAAAATTATAGGCCAGAGTGGGAGCCACAAGAAGACTTGCAGAGTGGGTGCAGGGAACTAATTAATGGGACTAGGAAGGTGTTAGAGGGGAGAGAGAAAACTACAGAATGGAGGATGTTAGTAATGGAGGAGCCAGAGTACAGGGATAGGGTAGAAGAGAGAAAGAAGAAGAGATAAAAGACAATGGGCTAAGGAAGGGTGCGTGTTTTCTTGAAATCAACTTCTTTCCTGCTTTCCTCATGGCCAGTTTCTTCTCATCTGTCACCTCCTTCGGTTTCAATGTTACCTCCTCTGAGAAGCCCTCCCTGACTGTCCTGTCTGAAAAAGTATCTGCCTCAGTTATTCTCTATTGTTGCAGGCTGTTCATTTAACTCTGGGATTTAACACCGATTGTAACCATGCACTTAAAAAAGTTATTTTTAAATTTTTATTGAAGTTTAGTTGATTTACAATATTTCATGTGTACAGCAAAGTGATTCAGTTATACGTATATATGTATATACTTTTTCAGATTCTTTTTCATTATAGGCTATTACAAGATATTGAGTATAGTTCCAGGTGTTGTACAGTAGGTCCTTGTTTTGTTTTGTTGTGATTTTTGGATAAAGGTCAGACTGCTTGGGTTTGAAAACCCAGCTCTGCCACGTCCCAGCTGTGCGACCTTAGGCAAGTTCATAGTCTGTGAGTCACAGTTTCCTCGTCTCCCATCCAGGGATTTTGTAAGGATGAAATGATTTACTACGTCTTAAGCACTTAGAATTGTGCGAGGTACATGGAGAGCTCTCTCAAAGCAGCTGTGGCTGTGATTCACACTTGGTTATGTTCTGCATACATCCATAAGGGCAAGGATTTTGTCTGTTTCTTCTCCACTGAACACCCAGAACCTAGTCTATGTCTGACACATATTAGGTACTCAGCATATACTGGTTGCATGACTAAAATTAATGTAAAATATAATAATAACTAAAAAAAAAAAAAAAAGATAAAAGAGTGAGCATTAAGGGCAAGCCTTGCAGGCCGGGGGATTCACCAGACACAGGCTTGGTTCCAGGCACTCCCTGCCTGGGCTCCTTTGTGCTGCGGCAAACACAGTTCCAAGGCAGAACATTGGGGTGGCTTCTTTTATTCTGATGGACCCTCCCACCTGTCACCCTGGCTCCCTTAGGATCCTGGGTCTCTTCATTCAGCCACAACCTGTCCGTGCCCCGGGAGGGGAGGTGAATCGGGATGTCCTCCACTCTTGTGCAGGCCGCATGTGTCAGCATTGCTTTCCACATTCTGGAGAAGAAAATAAATAAGTAAAAGTAATTTATGTTTGGGTGAAAAATGCATTGGGGCCCTTAGGAGAAATGAGCCATGGGAGGTCAGCGCTGGCATTAGCATTGCTCACAATACTTCCGCCGGCTGTTCCCCTCCCCGCCACTCTTGCCTCACGCTTTTCATTACTCTTAGGTCTAGAGTTGAAACCCATGTTCATTCTTTCCTCTTCCCTTAGCTTCAGGCTTGTGGGCTGAAGAAATGAAAACAAACTAAATCAGCAAGAAATAGGGGGAACTGCAAGAAGGAAACAGGGCTTCGAAGCAGGGAGAGGTGTTACCTGTGTGTCTGTGTCACTCTGCGGGGTGTGTGAGCCTGGGGTGTGTGTACACACAAATTAATATGGCCGCCCCTGGGCACTGCTGTGCTCCAGAATCCAGATACCTTCCCCAGATGTCTGTGGGGCTCAGAGTTAACATGGCCCTTTTCCTTTTGGGACTCCCGGGGTCCTGGGGGTGAACGAAGCTGGGGAGGGACGGGGTCTCTGGGGTTCGGGGCTCATTAAGGCTTCGGCATCTCCACTCTGCCTCTGCTTTCATCACCCTCAGCACAAAGCATCCTAGCTCCCAACCTGCCTGAAGGATTCATTTCTGTATGCAGAGGGCTTTGAAGTCTTATTAGCTGTGCCATGGTGTAGGGTTTAATTTTCTCTTGTTAATGTTGCTTTTGGGAATGGGTTTTCCCTCCACGTGTTTGGGTAGACGGTTGTGTAGTTTCTCTGGCTTCTTTTCTCAGTCGTGCTATGCTGGAGCTCTGTCTCCCCTCTCTCTCTCTCTCTCTCTCTCTCTCTCTCTCTCTCTCTCCCTCTCTCTCCCTCTCTCTCTCTCTCTCTCTCTCTCTCTCCCCCCCCTCCCCCTCCCCCTCCCCCTCCTTCTCTTCCTCCCTTTCCCCCTCTTTCCGTATGTCTCTCTACTAGAACTAATGGTGGGGCCACCTTGGGAGTTGGCTTCTCCTGCTTCAGGAATTTTTGGAGTAACATCTAAGTGGCAGACTCTCCGGGTGATGCTTTCTGAGTAGTTCTAGCCCTTCATCCCTCCTCCTTCCCTTTTCTCTTCTCCTATTCTCCATACCTTCCTTGATCTCTTCTTCCTTAATTTTCTTTTATTATTTTTCCCTTATTCATTTATTCATGGCACCAAGGATTAGGCCAGTGGCAGGAGGGGTACAAATCTGCAGAAAGTGCTAGCTCAGCCTTTAAGAAAGGCACAGTTTAGGAGGAAAGAGAAAGTTGGTAGAGAACTAATTAATGCAGGATAGAATGGGCTTGGGAGGTGGGCAGTGAGCAGGGAGTAGACACTATAGATTGTGTTGAGAGCTGCGATTCTGGAACCATACATGTGGGTGGGGCTGGAATCTCTTTCCACCCCTGGTTGGTTAATCCATCTTGGGCAAGTTAAGTTACTTAACCTCTCCAAGTCTCAGTGTTCCCGTCTCTGTAAATGGGGCTGGAAATAAGAAGATCTACCTCACAGGGTATTTGTGAGGATGCAATGATGTTATTCATTGAAGCATCAGCCCTATGCCTGAGTTTTAGTGCTACGCAAACATCATCTGTCAATACCACTTTTCAATGAGATCATGACAGTTCAGCTAGTGTTTTCTGTGAGTCTCTCCCAGGAAAAGTGAGTTCAGGCCCTGGGGTGATCTGAGAAATCGTCTTGGGTGAGTTATTTTCATATCAATTCTTCAGGGTGAGTAGACTATGTACAAGTGTATTTGTATTTGGGGTGAGAACTGAGTGTAGTTCTCACAAAAGGAACAGATGAGCAAAGTGACAAAGGGGCCCTGGAGATTTTCTCTTTGCAGAGTTTAAAAAGCTTCCAAGGTGAGTTATCGGGTGTACTTGTTTGCATTCTTAAAGTTTGCATCGTGACTATAAATAAAGAACAACAGTATGGTGGACTGAATAATGCCCCACCACCACCAAAAAAAAAACAAACAAAATCACATCCTAATTCCTGGAACCTGTGAATGCCACCTTATAAGGAAGAAAGGTCTTTGCAGATGTGATTAAGTTGGTGCTCTTGAGATGGAGAGATTACACTGTATTATCCAAGTGGGACCTAAAAGTAATCACAAACATCCTGATAAGAGGGAGGCAGGAGGAGATTTGACTTTAGACAGCAGTGGAGAAGGCAGAGATTGGAGTGACGTGGCCATAAGCCAAGGAATGCCGGCAGCCACCAGAAGCTGGAAGACACGAACAGGTTCTCCCCTAGAGCCTCCAGAGGGTGCACAGCCTTCCTGACACCTTGCTTTTTGGCCCAGTTAAACTGATGTTGGATTTTTTGGCCTCCGGAAATGTGAGAGAATAAATTCCTGTTGGCTTAAGCCATCAAATTTGTGGTAATGTGTTACAGCAGTCAGAGGAAACAAATACAAACAATAATGATATTTGCGTGTGTTTCCAGCCCAGCATGGGGATGGCCTCTTAGTAGATATGCTGTCCCTGTGTGAGAATGAAATGGCAGTGGACAGGATTCCTTTTGGCTGCCTCTTCTTTTCTAAAGCTTTGCTTCTCTTATCAGCTCTCCCTGTCTTGGTTTTTTTTTTTTTTTTTGGTGATGAGGGTGAAAGAGCAAGCATGACCAGTAGCCATCCTGATCAGAAGCCAGCTTTGGAAGCTGGTCAGGAAAGAGCTGTCCAGCAAACCAAGCTCCTGAAATTCCCACAGCACCTGTCCTCTGTGGTCTCACAGAATGTCCTTAGGACCGCAGAGTCATATGCTACTGAAGGTAGGCAGGAGCAGGGGCAGGAGTATAAGTGGGGCTCGTGGCCCCCATGCCCACGAAAATATCCACTCTCATTTGCTAGGCATGTTCTACTTGTACTTCTGTATAAAGCTGTGTTTGAAGAAATGATTCTGTTCTAAAAACACAGTTTGAAAATTGCTAAATTACATGTCAAGTCCACCCCCCTCATTTTATATGTGAAGAAACAGGGACTCAACCAGGGGAGGCAAATGACCAAATGTTCCTGGTGAATCAGCGACAGCGCAAGGAGTTAAACAGGAGGTCCCCGAGCTCCTCTTCTGGCACTGAAAATCCAACTGTAAGTCCACATAGTAGAGGGGGATCCAGAGATAGCACTCAGTTTGGGAAGCTCCAATTCACTGCAAACTAGCCTTTCTCAAATTCTCTATGCTTCCCACAGACTTTCTGCCGTCCTTGCCACGTTAAGTTGAATTATCTCGCCCAGCACGTATCTTTTTGTTTTAGTTTTCACCTGATAATACTGAGTTTCAGGAGGACTAAGTGACTTGCCAACAGTCAAGCAGCTAGAGGTGGCAGGATGGGGGATTCAGACTCCTGACCATCTGGCACTTCAGCTTATGCGTTCTTGCAGCTCTGATCCTGATTGTGCCATTCACAGAATGGAGATGCCTTGGTGGGTGTGGACCTTTCAGGGATCTGTGTTTGGTTAACGACAGTTAATGAATAGCTCTGTGCTGCTTTGTAATAGATGCCGTGAAATGGAGATGTTAAAGATTACCTCTTCAGCCATGGGGAGAGGTGATGTTTGACCAGGTGTCTACCTAGCCAACCATAGCAGAAAATAGCCATGGCTATCACTGCAAACTCGGGTCCACACTTCCACTTGAGTCAAACAGCTCATATATTCTTGTTTCCCTAAATGAAGGATGCACTCAAGCAATTGAAAACAACTTCTGGGACAATCTTGTTCCATTATGTCTAATGGAATTGAGTGTCTGTGGCGCACAGTGTGTGCTGTTTTGCAGACACAAGGCGGGATTTTCCCATTACTATCAGGATGGATGAGACGTGAAATGAACTCCTCAGAGACCTCTCACTTTGTCACAATACAGCTAGTGAGTCACATTAGGAGATTTGGGGAACAGAATGCATTTTTGGTTCCTGCTTTGTATCCTCCCCTACACTCTATGCCTTCTTTCCCGTGCATTTCTCTTTCTGCTAATAAATTGGGTGGCAGGAGACCCATATGAAAAAGGCCTATATAAAAGGATTCATCTTGCTGTTTAAAGAAATGTCACTGCTGTTTGGAATACAGAGACCCTGTTCTGAACATGGCATTGTCTTTGTCAATGATTGTTTGCTACTTTACATTTTTTTCTTTCCTTTTCTTCCTCATTTTGTTTTCTTTATCTTCGGCTCACGAAGATGAGGAAAGTCACTGCCTCTAGCTTGGAGGCTGTGTCTGCCTCTGTCTCTCACCATCCGTCTGTGTATCTCTGTCTCTCACCATCCGTCTGTGTGTCTCTGTCTCTTGTGTGTAAAAATGTTTTGGCAGCTCACTCCTATCTCAGTGAATAAAGTGCCCGTAACAGAGCAAAAGGCAGCGACCAGAAAAGAAACTATTGGATTCATGAACATATACTCTCTCTGGGGTCCATTTCTACCTGGACTATTTCCTTGTTTCTTTCTGTCCTCACTTATATTAAGTTGTTTTCTCCTCAGAGAATGACATGAGATTTCCTTGCCCAAGGAATTTAAGAGACACAAAATGTCCCATCTCACAAAATGTGAGAGCGACAGTAGTTCTGAAAGACCATCCTCTCTCTCTCTCTCTCTCTCTCTCTCTCTCTCTCTCTCTCTCTCTCCACTCCAGCCTTAACCAAGGGTAGTCTTGGGTCTGTAGAGAAGCCAGCACCATGACCAGCCTCCTCCTGAAGTCTCCTCTGCGTTGTCATAGGCACGAGGCTGTGCAAAGCTCCTGAGGGGTGTTCTAGCAGTGGTCCAGGCTGGCTGTGCTGCTGATGGCCAAGCTGAGGCCCAGAGGGATGAAAGTCCCATGTGATAGCTGCTCAAGGGCACGTGTAATAGCTGGCAGAGCTGGGACTGCTGGCCTGGCTCCCTTTGCTTTTACTTTCTAACTCATCACATAGACATAAAGGGATGGGGATCTCTTCCAAAAGCAACATTGTCATGCCTTTTGTGGTACTTTACAGTTTATATTAAGGGTCCCCTGTCGGTAACCTCATTTGACCCTGGAGGCAGCGATTCTATGAGATAGGCTAAGGCTGCCATTAGCATCACCTTTTTACAGAGGCAGGAAGTGAGGAGAGCTGTCCAAGGTAGCAGTCAAGAAAGGGGCAGAACCAGACTCTTCCGCTCTGTGGGTTGGGACCACACATTTCTGCTGCTGTTTGGGCTTCACTCCCCCAAAGGGCTTAGCATGGAAGAGACTGGTAGCCATGAGGCAGCTGACTGATCCTTTGGGTGCGGGTGTTTAGCAGGGCACACAGGCATTTCTCTTTTACAGCCTCTCTTCCTGCCAGGCTAATATCTCTCCCCACATGGTCACACCTTCCCTCTTTTCCATGTATCTTTCTGTTGGCCTGGAGGGGTAGGGGTGAGGGAGGGGGTATGCTGTCTCAGGAGAAGAGACATCTGTCCTTCCCGTGCAGGGAACAGAGGTTTCTATTCGGGCCCCACCTTTTCCTCCACAAGCCTCAGTTCCCATCTCAACAGTGCTTCAGCATCAAGATGAGTCTTCTTTGTCTTTCTTCAAAAAAAGTACTTTTTGGTAAGAGTGAATATTTCCAGACTTAACAGATCAGTGCATTAAAATCCATAAATATTTGATCAGCGTGTGGCCTTCAGAGAGGTTCTTGTCAGAATAGCTGAGTGCATATGTGTGCCTCTCTCCCCCTTTCTCTTTCTTCTTTCACCCTCTTCCTGCCCTCACCCCAAACATTTGGGTAATCTATTTACTAATGAACTCAATATTAATGTATCCATTTTTCTCCATTAGTGTCAGATTTCATTAGGAAACATGGGAGGCCTGACATTAATTGTATGAAAAATGGGTCTCAGGGAAGCTGTTGGGTTCTTGCTTCTTAACAGAGAAAAACGTTTCTCCAGGAGAAAGCATGGTGTTTCTCTGCTGCTCTGATGACATTGGAGATGTGGCAGCAACAGATTATGTGCGTGTGTGTGTGTGAGAGAGAGAGAGGCGTATCTCAGTGGACCTTTGGGATTGTGAGTCTGTTACCATGCCTCCTCTTGCCTCTGCAATATACAAGGATCATCTGTACCTTCCAAATCTCAGCTCCAGTGTGGTAGAAATATCAGTCATTGTGGAGTTAGACTCCTTTACATTCCTATCCTGACCCTATTCCTTGAAAGTTCTGTGACCTGGAACGCTCGGAGCCCTGGTTTCCTCATTGGCAAAATGGGAAGTACTAATACCAGTTGCTAAGAGCAAAATGAGGGGATTGGCAGTATTGTAGCCAGGAACCCAGCAATGCCTGGATCCTGCCATGCCTATCAACTCTCCTCCTGAGGGATCCAAGATCACCTGGAGGGATACTTTGCAATGCTTGAGGGAAGGCTGGGATGAAACTAGCAGCTTAACAGCAGCCCAAAATGGGGTCTACACGTCCTCCATCATCACCTCTCAGCCAGTCCAGACTGTGAGGTCTAAATATCTCTGGATAGCTGCATGAACCCTCATGGTTGATGAGAGAGAGCCGTCAAAGCTGGGTGATTGAATTTATCCGTGAATTTATCCACCCATCTGTGGGGTCAGGAGAGGTAGAAAAGGGAAGGGATGTGCTGTTTGATTTCAGTGACCCAGCTTGAAAGTGAAGGTGACCCAAACATTTTCATAGGTCTCACCAATCCATTTAAGAGCTAGAGCTTGGGAGATTAGTGGTTGTGATGGGGGTGGGGGAGAGAAGACACTCCTCCCTTTATATTTATCTTATATAATTGATTTATCTTACTGTTAAAAGAAAGTAAGACGATAAATGAAATGTGCCTAGTGTGATGCCTGACACATATTGGGTGCAGACTGAGAGCGCCCCTCTGCGGTGAGGTCTATCCTGCTCTCCCCCTCTCCTTTACCTGCATTTGCACAGAGACAGATCTTCGTCTTTCTTACCCTAGCGCATTTATCACTTTCTTCTATGTCTCAGAGTATGTTACAAATGTCATCTATATTTACAATTAGCTGCTAAGCCCTTTAAGGCAAGGACCCTGTCTTATGAGTGCCCATCACAAGGTACTCCATCTGAAAAAGTTTTCGGACAGATTTTCAGATGCCTGGTTGGATGGATGGATGAACAGATAAATGGAGAAGAGCTTGGGCTTGAGTGCTTGTCTGCTTAAAGAAGGGAATCTTTAGGTGTAGATCTAGAAGGAATAAGTAGGCATGTTTTATTTGGGGAACTAAAAGATTGGGGGGGAGACACATCTGTTAAGATTATGTTCAATGTGACTCCGGATATTACGGTGTCCTAAAGGCTAGTGTGAGTAGAAAATAATAATTTAAAAAGAAAGTCAGCTATTACACAGAGTACTGGTAGCTTCACTTTCTTATTTGCAAAATGGGAACCTTTCCTAACCCTCCTGTTCTCTCCAGGTAGTCTGTGAAGATGAAAGGATGATTAGAAAGTATTATACATTGTAGAAGTATAGGTAGCTAAATGATAGTCAGTGGCTCCGTATTTGCTCTATTTTTCATATGAATAAGAACAGAATCAGATTCAGATGGATACTTGACAACACTTCAGCTGCACGAGGGAAAATGAGCTGACTTACTATTTCCACTAGATGGGCTTGCCCAAGGTCATGAGCACTGGTCAGCCCATTGCCCTTGATCCTCCTTGGATACTAGGTTAGTTGTGTGTGCTTCTGCTTCTCCCCTTGATTCTGAGCTTACTCAGCATGCCCTACACAGCGTTTTCACTTAAAACAGAGTCGCTACTTGTTGGTTATTTGCGGAGAATTCTCCACTTTTCCCCCCGTTGTGATGCCTCATTACCTGATATCTGCTTCTTTAAGAGGGAATCTCAACAGTGAAAACAACAACGGTTGGAGTTAGACATATGTACTGACTAGGTTTAAAAGCTGTTCTGTCTCCAGAAAGTCACTTTCTCTCAATATCCTGATCTGAACAATGGGTGTACTGTACTACTTTTACTTCATGGTGTTTTTAAGATAATGGAATTAACTATAGTAATGCTTGCAAACCACTCTGTCTAGTGCCAGGCATGATTGTTCACATGGTCTTGTGCAACATATGGTGCATAATAAACACATGAAAATGACCTCTCTTTTCATTGCTCTCTGTTACAACTTCTCTAGGATTGGTAGCTTGGACAAATGTGCAAGGATTTTGATCTCTGGAACCCAGAAGTCACAGGTCATTGCCCTGCAACTAAACAATTTTAATTCCTTGAAGAAGCCATTTAATTTCTGGCTGCCTTTCTCCCATTGCGCTCTGTGGACCCATCTGTACCATAGGAACTCATGTAGGAACTCACGGTAATTTGTTGCATGGGGCAGAGGTGCAGGAGGGATGTGTATGATTCCTTGGAAGCCTCACATTAAGTGTGATTTGCATATGGTATTTTTAAGATCCGTCTTCATTCATTCAACGTTACCACTCTTCTTATGTACGTGTTTATCTATATTGCTCCTCTTTCCAAAAATAATGTTATGGCTTATTGATTCATACAAATAGTGGCAACAAACAGATACACAGCTAAGGGGGAAAATGGAAGGTCTACACTTTTGAGTATGGACCTAGTGTTGTTTTGTATTTCTTTTTTTTTTAACATCTTTATTGGAGTATAATAGCTTTACAATGGTTTGTTAGTTTCTGCTTCATAACAAAGTGAATCAGGTAAACATATACATACGTTGCCATGTCTCTTCCCTCTCGTGTCTACCTCCCTCCCATCCTCCCTATCCCACCCCTCTAGGTTGTCACAAAGCACCGAGCTGATCACCCTGTGCTATGCAGCTGCTTCCCACTAGCTATCCATTTTACATTTGGTAGTGTATATATGTCCATGCCACTCTCTCACTTTGCCCCAGCTTACCCTTCTCCCTCCCCATATCCTCAAGTCAGTTCTCTTGTAGGTCTGCGTCTTTATTCCCATCTTGCTACTAGGTTCTTCATGACTTTTTTTTTTTTTTTTCCTTAGATTCCATATAGATGTGTTAGCATACGGTATTTGTTTTTCTCTTTCTGACTTACTTCATTCTGTATGACAGACTCTAGGTTCATCCACATCAATACAGATAACTCAGTTTCCTTTCTTTTTATGGCTGAGTAATATTCCATTGTATATATGTGCCACATCGTCTTTATCCATTCATCTGTTGATGGACACTTAGGTTGCTTCCATGTCCTGGCTATTATAAATAGAGCTGCAATGAACATTTTGGTGCATGACTCTTCTGGAATTATGGTTTTCTTAGGGTATATGCCCAGTAGTCGGATTGCTGGGTCGTATGGTAGTTCTATTTGTAGTTTTTTTAAGGAACCTCCATACTGTTCAACATAGTGGCTGTATCAACTTACATTCGCACCAACAGTGCAAGAGTGTTCCCTTTTCTCCACACCCTCTCCAGCATTTCTTGTTTCTAGATTTTTTGATGATGACCATTCTGACCGGTGTGAGATGATATCTCATTGTAGTTCTGATTTGCATTTCTCTAATGATTAATGATGTTGAACATTCTTTCATGTGTTTGTTGGCAATCTGTATATCTTCTTTGGAGAAATGTCTATTTAGGTCTTCTGCCCACTTTTGGATTGTTTTTTTTTGTTTGTTTGTTTTTTTGATGTTGAGCTGCATGAGCTGCTTGTAAATTTTGGAGATTAATCCTCTGTCAGTTTCTTCATTTGCAAATACTTTCTCCCATTCTGAGGGTTGCCTTTTCGTCTTTTTTGTGGTTTCCTTTGCTGTGCAAAAGCTTTTAAGTTTCATTTACAAACGTTTGTTTGTTTTTTATTTTGTTTTTATTTCCATTTCTCTAGGAGGTGGGTCAAAAAGGATCTTGCTGTGATTTATATCATGGAGTGTTCTGCCTATGTTTTCCTCTAAGAGTTTGATAGTGTCTGGCCTTACATTTAGGTCTTTAATCCATTTTGAGTTTATTTTTCTGTATGGTGTTAGGGAGTGTTCTAATTTCATTCTTTTACATGTAGCTGACCAGTTTTCCCACCACCACTTAGTGAAGAGGCTGTCTTTTCTCCATTGTATATTCTTGCCTCCTTTATCAATGATAAGGTGACCATATGTGCATGGGTTTCTCTCTGGGCTTTCTAACCTATTCCACTGATCTATACTTCTGTTTTTCTGCTAGTACCATACTGTCTTGATTACTGTAGCTTTGTAGTATAGTCTGAAGTCAGGGAGCCTGATTCCTCCAGCTGCATTTTTCTTTCTCAAGATTGCTTTGGCTATTGGGGGTCTTTTGTGTTTCCATACAAATTGTGAGATTTTTTGTTCTAGTTCTGTGAAAAATGCCAGTGGTAGTTTGATAGGGATTGCATTGAATCTGGAGATTGCTTTGGGTAGTATAGTCATTTTCACAATGTTGATTCTTCCAATCCAAGAACATGGTATATCTCTCCATCTGTTTGTATCATCTTTAATTTCTCTCATCAGTGTCTTATAATTTTCTGCATGCAGGTCTTTTGTCTCCTTAGGTAGGTTTATTCCTAGATATTTTATTCTTTTTGTTGCAATGGTAAATGAGAGTGTTTTCTTAATTTCACTTTCAGATTTTTCATCATTAGTGTATAGGAATGCAAGAGATTTCTGGGCATTGATTTTTTATCCTGCTACTTTACCAAATTCATTGATTAGCTCTAGTAATTTTCTGGTAGCATCTTTAGGATTTTCTATGTATAGTATCATGTCATCTGCAAACAGTGACAGCTTTACTTCTTCTTTTCTGATTTGGATTCCTTTTATTTCTTTTTCTTCTCTCATTGCTGTGGCTAAAACTTCCAAAACTATGTTGAAGAATAGTGGTGAGAGTGGACAACCATGTCTTGTTCCTGATCTTAGTGAAAATGGTTTCAGTTTTTCACCATTGAGGATGAAGTTGGCTGTGGATTTGTCATATATGCCTTTTATTAGTTTGAAGTAAGTTCCCTCTATGCCTACTTTCTGGAGGGGTTTTATTATAAATGGCTGTGGAATTTTGTTGAAAGCTTTCTCTGCATCTATTGAGAGGATCATATGGTTTTTCTCCTTCAATTTGTTAATATGTTGTATCATATTGATTGATTTGCATATATTGAAGAATCCTTGCATTCCTGGGATAAACCCCACTTGATCATGGTGTATGATCCTTTTCATGTGCTGTTGGATTCTGTTTACCAGTATTTTGTTGAGGATTTTTGCATCTATGTTCTTCAGTGATATTGGCCTGTAGTTTTCTTTCCTTGTGACATCTTTGTTTGGTTTTGGTATCAGGGTGATGGTGGCCTTGTAGAATGAGTTTGGGAGTGTTCCTCCCTCTGCTATATTTTGGAAGAGTTTGAGAACGATAGTTGTTAGCTCTTCTCTAAATGTTTGATAGAATTCGCCTGTGAAGCCATCTGGTCCTGGGCTTTTGTTTGGTGGAAGATTTTTAATCACTGTTTCAATTTCAGTGCTTGTGATTGGTCTGTTCATATTTTCTATTTTTTCCTGGTTCAGTCTCGGAAGGTTTGCATTTCTAAGAATTTGTCCGTTTCTTCCAGGTTGTCCATTTTATTGGCATAGAGTTGATTGTAGTAATCTCTCATGGTCTTTTGTATTTCTGCAGTGTTAGTTGTTACTTCTCCTTTTTCATTTCTAATTCTATTGATTTGAGGCTTCTCCCTTTTTTTCTCGATGAGTCTGGCTAATGGGTTATCAATTTAGTTTATCTTCTCAAAGAACCAGCTTTTAGTTTTATTGATCTTTGCTATTGTTTCCTTCATTTCTTTTTCATTTATTTCTGATCTGATCTTTATGATTTCTTTCCTTCTGCTAACTTTGGGTTTTTTTTTGTTGTTGTTGTTGTTCTTCTTTCTCTAATTTCTTTAGGTATAAGTTTAAGTAGTTCATTTGAGATGTTTCTTGTTTCTTAAGGTAGGATTGTATTGCTATAAACTCCCCTCTTAGAACTCTCTTTGCTGCATCCCATAGGTTTTGGGTCTTCGTGTTTTCATTGTCATTTGTTTCTAGGTATTTTTTGATTTCCTCTTTGATTTCTCCAGTGATCTCTTTGATATTAAGTAGTGTATTGTTTAGCCTCCATGTGTTTTTATTTTTTTTCCTGTAATTGATATCTAGTCTCATAGCGTTGTGGTTGGAAAGATAGTTGATACGATTGCAATTTTCTTAAATTAACCAAGGCTTGATTTGTGACCCAAGATATGATCTGTCCTGGAGAATGTTCCATGAGCACCTGAGAAGAAGGTGCATGCTGTTGTTTTTGGATGGAATGTCCTAAAATATCAATTAAGTCCACCTTGTCTAATGTATCATTTAAAGCTTGTGTTTCCTTATTTATTTTCATTTTGGATGATCTGTCCATTGGTGGAAGTGGGGTGTCAAAGTCCCATACTATGATTGTGTTACTGTTGATTTCCCCTTTTATGGCTGTTAGTGTTTGCCTTGTGTATTGTGGGGCTCCTATGTTGGGTGCATAAATATTTACAATTGTTATTTCTTCTTCCTGGATTGATCCCTTGATCCTTATGTAGTGTCCTTCTTTGTCTCTTGTAATAGTCTTTGTTTTAAAGTCTGTTTTGTCTGATAAGAGTATTGTTACTCCATCTTTCTTTAGATTTCCATTTGCATGGAATATCTTTTTCCATCCCCTCACTTTCAGTCTGTATGTGTCCCTAGGTCTGAAGTGGGTCTCTTGTACCCAGCATATATACGGGTCTTGTTTTTGTATCCATTCATCCAGTCTGTGTCTTTTGGTTGGAGCATTTAATCCATTTACATTTAAGGTAATTATCAATATGTATATTCCTATTCCCATTTTCTTAATTGTTTTGGGTTTGTTATTGTAGGTCTTTTCTTTTTCTTGTGTTTCCTGCCTAGAGAAGTTCCTTTAGCATTTCTTGTAAAGCTGGTTTGGTGGTGCTGAATTCTCTTATCTTTTGCTTGTCTGTAAAAGTTTTAATTTCTCCATCAAATCTGAATGAGATCCTTACTGGGTAGAGTAATCTTGGTTGTAGGTTTTTTCACCTTCATCACTTTAAATATGTCCTGCCAGTCCCTTCTGGCTTGCAGAGTTTCTGCGGAAAGATAAGCTGTTAATCTTATGTGTCTTCCCTTGTCTGTTGTTTGTTGTTTTTCCCTTGCTGCTTTTAATGTTTTTTCTTTGTATTTAGTTTTTGATAGTTTGATTAATATGTGTCTTGGTGTGTTTCTCCTTGGATTTATCCTATATGGGACTCTCTGTGCTTCCTGGACTTGATTAACTATTTCTTTTCCCATATTAGGGAAGTTTTCAACTATAATCTCTTTAAATATTTTCTCAGTCCCTTTAATTTTCTCTTCTTCTTCTGGGACCCCTATAGTTCAAATGTTGGTGCATTTAATGTTGTCCCAGAGGTCTCTGAGACTGTCCTCAATTCTTTTCATTTTTTTTTCTTTATTCTGTTCTGCAGTATTTATTTCCACTGTTTTATCTTCCAGGTCACTTATCTGTTCTTCTGCCTCAGTTATTCTGATATTGGTCCCTTCTAGAGAATTTTTCATTTCATTTATTGTGTTGTTCATCACTGTTTGCTCTTTAGTTCTTCTGGGTCCTTGTTAAATGTTTCTTGTATTTTCTCCATTCTATTTCCAAGATTTGAGATCATTTTTACTATCATTTTTCTGAATTCTTTTTCAGGTAGACTGCCTATTTCCTCTTCATTTGTTTGGTCAGGTGGGTTTTTTCCTTGCTCCTTCATGTGCTGTGTTTCTCTGTCATCTCATTTTGCTTAACTTTCTGTGTTTGGGGTCTCCATTTCGCAGGCTGCAGGTTCGTAGTTCCCGTTGTTTTTGGTGTCTGCCCCCAGTGGCTAAGGTTGGTTCAGTGGGTTGTGTAGGCTTCCTAGTGGAGAGGACTGGTGCCTGTATTCTGGTGGATGAGGCTGGATCTTGTCTTTCTGGTGGGCAGGTCCACGTCTGGTGGTGTGTTTTGGGGTGTCTGTGGCCTTATTATGATTTTAGGCAGCCTCTCTGCTACTGAGTGGGGTTGTGTTCCTGTCTTGCTAGTTGTTTGGCATAGGGTGTCCAGCACTGTAGCTTGCTGGTTGTTGAGTGGAGCTGGGTGTTGGTGTTGAGATGGAGATCTCTGGGAAATTTTCGCTGTTTGATATTATGTGGAGCTGAAAGGGCTCTTGTGGACCAGTGTCCTGAAGTTGGCTCTCACACCTGAGAGGCACAGCCCTGACGCCTGGCTGGAGTACCAAGAGCCTGTCATCCACATGGCTCAGAATAAAAGGGAGAAAAAAAACAGAAAGAAAGAAGGAAGATAAAATAAAATAGAATAAAATACAATAAAGTAGAATAAAATTAAAAAATGATTATTAAAACAAAAATTTAAAAATAAAAAAAGAAGAGAGCAACCAAACCAAAAAACAAATCCACCAGTGATAACAATTGCTAAAAACTATACTAAAAAGCAAATAAATGGACAGACAGAACCCTAGGACAAGTGGTAAAAGGGAAGCTCTACAGACAAAATCTCACACGGAAGCATACACATACACACTCACAAAAAATGAAAAACAAAATAAAAATATATATCGTTGCTCGCAACGTCCACCTCCTCAATTTTGGGATGGTTCATTGTGTATTCAGGTATTCCACAGATGTAGGGTACATCATGTTGATTGTGGAGCTTTAATCCGCTGCTCCTGAGGCTGCTGGGAGAGATTTCCCTTTCTCTTCTTTGTTCGCACAGTTCCTGGGGTTCAGCTTTGGATTTGGACCCGCCTCTGCGTGTAGGTCGCCGGAGGGTGTCTGTTCTTTGCTCAGACAGGACGGGGTTAAAGGAGCCGCTGATTAGGGGGCTCTGGCTCACTCATTCCTGGGGGAAGGAGGGGCACGCAGTGTGGGGCGAGCCTGTGGCGGCAGAGGCCAGCGTGACGTTGCAGCAACCTGAGGTGCGCCTGCGTTCTCCAGGGGAGTTGTCCCTGGATCCCGGGACCCTGGCAGTGGCGGGCTGCACAGGCTCCCCGGAAGCGGGGTGTGGAGAGTGACCGCTGCTCGCACACAGGCTTCTTGGTGGCAGCAGCAGCAGCAGCCTTAGCGTCTCATAACCGTCTCTGGGGTCCGCGCTGTTAGCCGCGGCTTGCGCCCGTCTCTGGAGCTCCTTTAAGCAGCGCTTTTAATCCCCTCTCCTCGCGCACCAGGAAACAAAGAGGGAAGAAAAAGTCTCTTGCCTCTTCGGCAGGTCCAGATTTTTCCCCGGACTCCCGGCTAGCTGTGGCGCACTAACCCCCTGCAGGCTGTGTTCACGCCGCCAACCCCAGTCCTCTCCCGGCGCTCCGACCGAAGCCCGAGCCGCAGCTCCCAGCCCCCGCCCGCCCCGGCAGGGGAGCAGACAAGCCTCTCGGGCTGGTGAGTGCTGGTCGGCACCGACCTCTGTGCGGGATTCTCTCCGCTTTGCCCCCGCACCCCTGTTGCTGCGCTCTCCTCCGCGGCTCTGAAGCTCCCCCCGCTCCGCCACCTGCAGTCTCCGCCCGCGAATGGGCTCCTAGTGTGTGGAAACCTTTCCTCCTTCACAGCTCCCGCCCACTGGTGCAGGTCCCGTCACTATTCTTTTGTCTCTGTGTTTTCTTTTTTCTTTTGCCCTACCCAGGTACGTGGGGACTTTCTTGCCGTTTGGCAGGTCTGAGGTCTTCTGCCAGCGTTCAGTAGGTGTTCTGTAGGAGTTGTTCCACATGTAGATGTATTTCTGTTGTATTTGTAGGGAGGAGGGTGATCTCCACTTCTTACTCTTCCGCCATCTTGAAGCTCTGCATTTCTTTTTAAATTCACCCTTTATAGCGGAACTTGTCACAGCAGCTCAGCCTTCCACTTGGGGGAAATTGAAATGATGTAGTCCAATGAAGGCACAGACACACGGGGACTTGGAACTTCTGAGTACAGAACAAAGGAATGAGAAACCATTTGGGAAGTGGGAGGAGTGATGGGGATGGTCCTTTACTACAGGAAAACAGTTGGCTGGAGGGTGAATAATCAAACGTCCTCAGTGAGGTCGGGGACACTGTAGAAGACTGAGCTGGCTGGACGGTGAAAGCAGTCAGCTGGTGGGAGTTGGTAAGGTGCTTGCAAGTCAGTCAACACACACGAGGCACAGAGTAGCTATGAGATAGTGTTATTACTTAACGGTATCTGGAGACAGGATGGAGCAAATAAGGACGAAGGCAAGCTTCGTCCTTGTCCCCGTGGGGAAGCAGGGCGGCAGGTGCTAATTGCCCAGGCTTCTAGGGCCCCGAAGCCCTGACTTCCCCTTTTCACCTCTTGAAGAACTTTCTTTAATTCTCCACTGATCTCCCCAGCTGAATGTCAAGGAAACAAAGAGCAAATTAATCCCGGCATGAGGGGGTTGGAGGTTAATTTGTATAACAGATGAGTGACATCTTACGAATGGATTATTACCCAAGCAGTCTCTTGGGAGCTGTGTGAGCATGCATGCACACACACACACACACACACAGGTCATGTATGCAACTCTTTCAAACTCTCACCATACCCCAGTGCCTCTGGTTTGAGCCCTTGTCTTATAGACAGACTTCGAAAAGATCAGAATGGGAAGGTTTCTGTGTGCCTTCTTGTGTTTTTTTTCTTTCTTTTTTTCCCCAGACCTCTTGCCTCCTTAAGCTGCCTACACTGGCTGCCAATTTGTTCAACAAAGCTGTCGTGTATTGTTAATATTGTCAGGATTTATGGGCATTGCTCAATGTGTGCCTGGAATAATTTATTTTCCTTTTCTTTCTTTTCTGTTTCTCTCCAAAGAGCAGCATGGAGGGTGGAACTCTGGGTACAGACAGACACGGATTCTAGTCTTAATTCTGCCACTGACATGCTGTGTGATCTTGGGCGAGTCCATTTTTCTCTCTTGTCCTGAGTTCTCCATCTGTATTATCAGATGGGGTGATATTGAAAGGACCTTATGGCACTATGGTTTTATGACTTGACTGATTTAAGTGGTTCCTCATTCAGTGAAGAGGAAGACTGTGAGAAAGTTCATTCTCCTTTCTGAGCCTCAGTTTCTCTATCAGCAAAATGTAAGTAGGGAGGGAGTTCAAGGATGCTTGAAGGTCTAATTTAATACGGAGATTAATGAAATGGCCTTTCTGCAACCTGGGTGCAATGCCAGCTCTTGGCAATTAATGTCATTAGAGACCCAGATCATTCCAAACAGTGTATCTGAGTTCCAAGTAAGTCTGTACCTAACTGAGGGGTATATCATTAGATTGACCTTCCTAACATGGAGGTGTTTATATTATATTCAAGCCCAGTACTCCCCAAACACAGGAGCTTAAGGTGGAGAAGTCAATTCAGAAAATTGTAGCAGTGGTGTGGGGGGGAATCATTATTCCTTTTTTTTTCTTTCAACAAATATTTACTGAGTGCCTACTATGTTCCAGCCAGCATTTTGATTCTAGGAAACCAGAAGAATCCAGTAAGATCTTTATGGAGCATAGAGAGAAACAGACAATAAACAAATAAATAAATACATAAGTGTTGGCATTTAAGGTAGCGGGAAGGGCTATGAAGAAAGTGAAGCAGGGTGATGTGATAGAGTGCCTGGAGGTATAGGGTAAAGGGGGTGGTTGATTTAGATAGTGTCATCAGGAAAACTCTGCCAGGAAGTAGCAATTGAGCGGAAATTAGGAAAATGAGAAGAATGAGCTGTAGGAAGGTCTGGGGGAAGGTATTCCAGGGAGAGGCACCTGTGAGCGTAAAGCAGCAGAGTGTGTAAAAGGAACTTAGCAAGGTAGGCACTGTGGCTGGTTCTGCGTGAGTACAGGGAGACAGTCGGGTAGAAGCAGAACGATGAGAGATGAAGGCGGAAAGTGGGAATGGCTTTGCTGATCATCATTATTCTCCGCACTGTTAAAGGCAGCCCTGATTTACCGCTTCTGTGTAATCCTTGCCACATTCCCTAGGGCGAGCACTGTTGTCGCCATGTTGCAAGTAAAAGAAAGGGCTCGAAGAGGTGGCTGATTTAGTCTTGTCTCAGAGGTAAGGGGCTGGATATCTGGACCTGAAAATCTGCCTGACTCCAGGTACAGGGCTTTCCACCCAACCACACTGCCACCTGAGGCAGTTCTAACAAAGGCATTGAGGAGGGGCCACTTCTCTCATCATATGCTGCCCCTTCTATCCCTGGGGAGAGACATGAGTGACAGTGAGGGCTCTGTTCAGGGCAGGAGTCAGCAAACTGTGCCCTCCTCCCCGATCTGTTTTATTGAAACACAGCCACACCCCTTTTTATGTATTGTCTGGGGCTGCTTTTGTACTACAATGGCCAAGTGAATTGCTAAAGAGACCAGGGCAGGCAAAGGCCAAAATATTTACCATCTGGCCCTTTACAGAAAGGTTTGCTGACCTCTGGTTTGGAACATGAGTTGGTGAATGGAACCAAGTTCTCCAACCTCGTCGTCTTGCTCCAGGCCATTAATCTGGGCTAAGAGGAACCTGTGATTTGGAGGGGGAGGAAAACTAGCCCTCTGCCCAGCCCTAATATTAACTCACCACGTGACTCAAAAGAGACCTTTTTTCTCTCGTGTGTAAATTATCTTATGTTTAAAATGAGCAAATTGGACGAGATCTGTGGCTTCCAAACTATCTTATCCGTATTTTCCATAAAAATCTTATATGGAAGCCTAGCATGTAAAGTAGAATTTAAAAACTGCTCTGTTGAACCTCCCAATCCCCCTGCAATCCCCCTGAAGACCTTCATGGGCGTCTTTAGGGGATGACACTTCGGGGCCATTTGAAAATCACTGGATTAGATCATTTTAGGATCTGTTCTGGCTCAGATTCTCTGTTTATAATGAACACAGGTGGGTACCTCCTGTATGGAGATGTTGAGAAAATCAGTTTTCTGTAAATTAAAATTGCCTTTGGAAAGAGAACACATTATTTTTCCACTCTGTCTCTCAATTTCCTCATTTATGGAATGAGAACAGTCATCTACACCTCACAGAACCATCCTGAGAATTCAGTGAGGTGGCACATGCCAAGGGCAAGGTGATGAGGTGGAATAAACAGGAATTGGAAACCTTCCAGACATGGTTTCAGGCATCAGCTTAAAAAAAAAAAACGTTTATTGATCTATGTCACGTACTATATTTCACCCATTTAACATATACGGTTCAATGGATTTTAGTGTATTCACCAGTGCAGCCATCACTAGTCAGTCTTAGAACACTGCATCACTTCAAAAAGAAACCCCATGCCCTTTAGTGAATACCTCCGTAAGGAATCACGAATCTACTCCCTGGACACTTCGTATATATGGAATCATATAATGTGTGGTATAATATGTGGTATTTTACGACTGGCTTCTTTCACTTAGCATGATGCTTTCAAAGTTCATCCATGTTGTAACATGTGTCAGTAAATTCCTTTTTAAGACCATCTAATATTCCATTGTATGAATATAGCATATTTAGTTGATCATTCATCAGTTGATGGGCATTTGGGTAGCCTTTTGGCCATTGTGAATAATGCGACTGTAAATATTCATACACCAGGCATCAGCTCTTGCCTTGGGTGAGCAGCTTAAGCTCCCTGAACCTCCATTTTCTCCATTTTTCCATCCATTAAACAGGCTGAGCCTGCATACGTGTGGGCTTGTTGTGAGGGTTATAAGAGAACCCATGGTAGGACATCTAGCATAGAGCCTGCCATAGCATAGATGTCTGGTAAGTAGTTGTTTACTCTTATTATGAGACAAAGCAAGTTCTCAAAAAGCAAAAAGGAGTTTGTTTCTTCCTCTCTTTACTTTTTGTGGTAAGTCTACGGGCTCCTTGGTGGCAGGGAGCTGACCCACTCCCTCACAGTGGGCCTTATATTTTCTAGATTTGGGGGTTCTGTCCCTTTCAGGCAGAAGCCGAGGAGCCTGCCTGGTGAAGTCAGAAAGAAAATTAGCATCTTAGAATATCTGTGAAAATTAAATGAAGCATAAATGGAGCAGTTGTTGAGGAGAAATGTTCTTGGAAGGTTGTAGAGAGAGGAAGGTAATTATCCTTCAGCTTTCCAACTTTAAAAGGGCAAAGAGACCCCTCCTAAGTGTTTTTGCAGCAAAACTCAGACATTTGACTCACAGACCGAGCTTTTTTTTTTTCTCCCGTGTTTGATAGTCTTTTGGTTTATATTCAAAAGATCCGATGGGGAAGGTATATTAGTACTGTGTGGGTGATTAACAGTGTTCCGAGTGCACCCACGATGGGCCACGTGCTTGGTGCACCCTGCCCATTTATTCATCAGTTCTTTATCCAGCATTCACCATGTACCAATAACATTTTGCTAGCGTTGCTGGATAGATATGCCAGTGATCAAGACAGACACAGCCCTTCCTCCATCGGGGTATAGCTTATCTCATTTAACGCTCAGAGCCCCATTTAATGGATGAGAACATTGAGGCTTGGTAAGTTAAGCTGTCTAGTAAGTGGTAGAAAGCTATTGGAATTCTAGTCTGTCTCCCAAGACTTTGTTCTTTCTATTAACCTGCACTGTTTGGGGATAAACACATGACATAGGAAATGTGACTCCTGCAGTCAAGACATTCATAGTCTTCACCGTCTAATCCCTTCTCTCTGTGTAAGTATTGATTAAGCTACAAGTAACAGGAAATCCAGCACTCCAGTGGCTTACACAAGAGAGATGTTTGCCTCTCTCATAGGTGTTTCTGATGTAGGACACTGTGTTGGGTCCTTTTACCTTGTTGCTTTGTTGCACATGGCCTGCATTCTCAAATTCACCTCCTAGACCAACACGGTTGTCCCAGCAGCATCCACTGTGTCCAAAATTTAGCCATGTGAAGGACAAGAGTCCAGGAGAAGGGCGTGTCCTCTTCATTTCATTTCGGGGTTAGGGTTAAACTAATTAGGTCAAGTTCAACTAATTTCCATTTACATCCCTGTAGCCAGCACTCAGATGTACGGTCACAGTCAGCTCCAAGGGAAGGTGGAAATTGCCCAGCTAAACTTGGGGGACTCTCTTCCTGCTGAGAGGGGAGGATTGTGTTTTCAGGGTGTGGGGTGGAGCATGAACCATCTCTGCTGTCTTCTCTGTCCCTACTTGTGTTCTTGGAGGCTGACACGGAGGAGGGGCGTGGTGAGGAGGGGGCAGAAAAGGTTATTTGGGTGGAGGCAGGATCTTGCACCAAAGGTCAAGCTGAAGTGTTGAAGTCCAGATGGGGGCTGTGAGCCATTGGCTGCTTTCATTCCCGGAGTCCAAGGTGTGACGCCTTTCTCTCTTCCCTTCTGTTCTCTGCATTGGCGTCGGTCCCCAGGGAGTCCTCCAGGAACCAACCTAGAGGGCCTTTGGAGAGGGGCTCAGGGTGAAAAACTCTGCTCTGTGTTTCCATCCGTCCCCAACATCTGGCTAAGCTTTCTTACTCTGTGTCTCAGATGGACTCATTCTTAACCATGTCAGGTGGGTTTCCTGCAGGCTTAGGCAGAGGCTGTAAAAAAAAAAAAAAAAAAAGATGAAGGAGTTCTTTACCACCTTTATTCCCTCTTGGAAACTGGCTGGAGTGACCTAGCGGGAGGGTGTGATGGGGGCAGCCAGGCTCCCTTGGGGATCTCTCCTTCAGGGTCTCTGGCCTCATCAGCTTATTTCCCTGGTAATGGAGAAGCTGTAGGTGCAGACAAGTAAGTGCTCAAATGGGTGCATAGAGGTTAGGTGCAAGGGCTGTGGGGTTGCGAAGTCCTGGGCTTGAGTCCCTGCTCTGCCGTCACTGGTGACCTTAGGGAAACTACATAACCCCTCTGAGTCCCAGTTTCTTTGCTTAGATTTAACAGTGATTAACAGTTCATACTTCACAGGGCAGGTTAAGGATTCAAAGAGCTAGTGTACAGGAAGTGCCAAGTACAGGCTCCCAGGACAGTGTGTGCTTAAAAACGGTCATCATGTCCATTATTCTTTAAGTGTCCAGCTCCATTCCTGGAACACAGTAAACAATAAGTGGAAGTTATTATCATTACAGTCTCCTGGCTTTCCTGGGCCCTGCATTTATGACCTCAGCGGCAACCGAGCACAGCCCGCTTTACATGGAGTCCTGAGAGCTTGCACCTCTTGCCAAGTGATCGTGGAGAAGTAAATGCACGTGGCCCCTCTTTTCACCTTCACTCCATGCTCCTCTCCTTCATCATTTAGTTGATTAAAAACAGCAGGCTTTCTTTTTCCTCCCCCTTTCTGGGTGGTTCTCCTCCCCTCTGTTCCTTTAAAACCCTATCCTAGTTCATCCTCACCCATCAGTGACAGGGACCCTGAATGCATGTTAAAAAATGAGAGACTTGGGAGCAGCGAGTTGGACAAATTAACTGCCTGTCCTGAAGAGGGCGCTGCGGCTGCGGCTTGCTCAGAGCTGTGACAGTAGCTTCCCATGTCTGCTCTTTTTTTTTTTTTTTTTTTTTGACCTGTAGTTCTTTAAGGGCAATCAACTCAAATACCTCTTCTTTTTGTAAGTCTTCTCTGCCCTCCTATAGAAGGTTACCCATCCCTGGTCCTCCCAACTAGAGGTAAACCTGCTATGATCCTCTTACCAGAGGTTACCTTTCTCTGGGGAGACATCTCCTATAGGCCCAGACTCCTTGGGATGGTACCCAAGCCTTCAGTTTCCCTTTCAGTCTCCAAAGAGCATCCACTCTTCTTTTTCTCTCCATGAGACTCCTATTCATCACCCACTCCGTGAAGGGTTCGCCATTGCTTTCTTCTTGCAGTGACTCGTTGCTTATCCACTCAATCACTTTGTGCCTCTCTGGCTGCGTTAACTCTGGGGCTGGTGATGAATGGCTGTAGAAAGACCCCAGGTTCCAGTCTTGACTCAGCCTCAGCCTGACTGAGTGACCCTTCAGTCCCTTCCTGTGCCCATTTCCCTGGGGTGAAAAATGAGTCTTCTCAGCAGTCTCTACCATGCCCAGGGGTGGTGAGGGATTAATTAACAGTCATCAGGAAAGTGCTTTTCTTCAATGTATGGAATACCTAGAGAAGACCAGTGAACTCAGTAATTATAATAATGCAAGTGATGGGAAACAGCACTGGCTATTCAACCTGAGGTCTTTACAGGGGCAGGTCAAGATAGAGAGGTGATTCTGGAAGCTGGCAGATATGCAGCTCCACAGCTCTGAGTAGCCCCAAAGGTTCCCGAATCTAGCTTTCCTCTCCTTCCTCTTTGCGGCACTCTATTTTTCCAGACTCAGAGATGTTGCACATATTATACTCTCTTCCTCCGTCTCAGTCTACCCCATTTTACCATGATTTCAATTTCACATATGACTTTTGGGACATAGAAGCTTGGAACTTCCCCAAGCTCCTCAATTTTGTAGATGTGGAAACTGACTCCCAGGCTGGGAAAGGGAATCGTTTAGGGTTGTATAACAATTACAAAGACTCAAGAGAAATCCAGAATCCTGATCTCAGAATCAGAGATCTTTTCTCCCACCATGCATCTTCTCTCTCAACCATGCCTTTGAGCTCTGCTGGAATTACTCAAACTTGGTCCTTCGATTTATCCTTTGGGCCTGTCCACTTAGATGGAGCAAACCATCACTGAGCACTTACTCTGTGTCAAGCTCTGTGCTTCGCTGTCAAGTGAATGAGGCTGAAAGCCTCTTCTCAAAGGGTGCTTTGTACATGCTGGGTGTGCAAGACATGTATTGAATGGTTGCTTTCTTCATCACTGGATCGCCAGCTCTTAGCATAGTGCCTGGAACATGAGAGTTGTTCAACAAATAAATAGTCATTGAACGAGGACTTTTGAGTTCTGAGCAACCTTTCAAGAGGCTTCTGCATCAGGTTTTTACCCTCCAGTTCACTCTATACATGACTCTTCCCCAGACGCAGCGCCTATAGTGTCATCACCTCTGGTCTTTGTTCACAAACTTTCAGCAGCTGTCCATTTCCTGCCTAACATATCCATACTTCTTTGCTTGGCACACTCGGCCTTGTCAGGTGTGGGCTTGACTTCCCTCTTCAGCCCTGCCACTCAAGGCTATCATCTTGAACAAATACTGTAGCTAAAATGACCTCTGCTTCTCAGCTACATATACTCCCCCTGCATTTACATCTCAGGACCATGTTTGTATGCTCCCATTGCCTGAAATCCATGCTCTCCACTCAGTTTCAAATGTCCCAGTCCTTGAGAGTTAACCTATAAGTCATTGCTCCTATCCATGGTAAACTAATTATCCTTCAAACTCCATGTTAAGTGTCATTTTATTTTTGAGAATCTTCTTGTCATCATCACTTCCACATAGATGAGACACCCCTCTTTTTGGCCCTGTTTCTTGGAGGATTCTTTCTTGGCACCTGCAACGCGTTATCACCCCTATCAATTTACGGGTCTACTTGCCCATAAGCAGTCTACCAGCTGCTTAAAGGGTTGGGATTGTGCCCATGTCCCCAGTCTCAACCCCCTAACACAGAAGTGGGGGCTCCGAGATTCTCATACGGAAGCAATCCATGGTTCAGTCTCTTGCATATGAAGCCTTTTGTCTACCCTTCCTCCTTCCTCCACAACCACCACTGGAAGTGATTTCTTCATTTCCCGCTGTAGAATTTTCTTTGTGCAGTTGGATATCTCTGCTCGCACTCATTAGTAGTATTTACATGCCTGTTTGATTCCTGTGATCTGTGATCAGCCTCCAGTGTTTAGTGTTGTGAAAAGTGGGAGGGTGGGACATCAAGAAAGCTTGCTTGAGTCTTGGCCGACCATAAACTTGCTCCGTGACCATGGGCAAGGCCCTCTTTGACTCTGAATGCCTGTGTAGTCTCCACGTCTGTAAAGAAGGTGTTGGATTAAAATAGCCATCTCAAACTGGCTGCCCGCAGGCCACATCTCGCATGCAGATATCATTTTGCTTGGCTCGTAAAATATTTTACTTTAAAAAAAGTGGATAGGTTTCTAGAATGAAAAAAAAAATTACATGAGAAATTTTACACAACAGCTGGATTTCTAACTTCTCTGGAAAAATTAGAAGAGCTGCCCAAGCTGGGCCTCCTTCCTGCACGGCAACGCGCTGCTGGGGCTCCATTGTGTTGATTCTTCTGAAAAGGATATGAAGTCCCCGTCCCTCCCCCCGCCCCCCGTAACTCCCTGCGTCAGAGGCCAAGTGTCAGTTGTCATTTATCATCACGTATGTGCTGCTGATTTTCCCCCATCCATTCTGCGCCCCTCATTTAACTACCTGGTGTCTGAAAGGCTTTGACGTTGGGACTCCTGAATTGGATGAGAGTTCAGGGCTCCTTTCGTGCATTTCCACCCCCTTCCTCCATTCCATTTCCTTGACTCCCCTTCCAGCTTCTCCATCTCTAAAAATACCCCAATCCTGTTCAGTCATTTGTCAGGGAAGGGGGTGGTGGGAAAGTGGCCTTATCTTGACAGTGGAATATTTTGCCTTCCTGTAATCCCTGCATGTCCATCCTAATTACTTCCTTATCAGTCTCCATGAGGTATACAGCAGGTAATTAGGAGGGGAATTGATAAGCCACTCTTCATCATTAAAGAGTCTGGTAGGAAAGGGAGAAGGGAAGAGGAGCCTCTGAATCCAGGAAGAACAGTGGAGTTCCAGCCCCGGGTGCCCAGCTCTTGGTCATATGATCAGTCTGGGTCAGCCTAGCTCAGACTCGGCACTGGCCGGACTGGCTGCTCTCACAGACATCAGAGAGGGGGTGCCTGGAGAACCCACGGCGACAGAGGAGGTGGGAGGAGGCTGTGCTGTCTGTGTCTGTGTTGTAGGGCTAGGAGGTGAGAGGTGAGCCCCTGCACTCTGACCCAGACCCCTCCTGTGGACAATCCGGAACAGTCTAGTGCTTTCTGGAAGGGCAGGCCAGTCTGTGCTGGACCTGCAAGAGTCTGGCCTGTCATCAGCCTCTCCCTCAGGGACCAGGGCCAAGAATCTCCACTTCAGATGGCGTCTCTTGTCTGCCTGCTTTATTATTAAATAAGTTACATGGGCGATGCCACAGTCTCTCGCCAGCCAGCTGCTCCGGCAACATCTCACTCCCGCCCTCTCAAGTTTATTGCTCCTGAAACACAACATGCAGTGTGCTCGACCCCTTATTTCCCCTTATGCCCAAGCCACCCTTGCTTCTCCAGCTGTAGGTCACCCAGGACAGGTCCTGCCTGCTGCAGTAAGTTTCCCTCAATACCACTCTTAACCCCCTCCAACTGCCTTCAGATCTGATCTCTTCCTTTTGCAGTAGAGTAGGAGGAGGGCCAGCCTACCAGTCTCATCTCTTTTTAAGGTGCTTAAATCTCTGTAGAGGCTCCTTTTGGATATCAGGGGAAATCCCACCTCCTGAGCATGGCCTGCAAGGCCTGGCGTGATCCAGCCTGCAGTCCGTCTCTCCAGCCTCATTACCCACCATGGTCATGTTCCTGCTTCCTCAAATCTAGATATCAGCTAGGCTGCATTTTTTTCCAGTTTTTTGAAGGATCCATATTCACCATTTTTTCCTGTATATTCACATGTGCTTCCTCTGGATGGAATGCTTTGGTTCACCTTGTTCTCCTTGAAAACTCAACTGACCCTATAGCTCTCAATGGAGGTGTTACCTCCTCCCATGAGCCTATAAGACCGTGCTAGGGTTGGGTCTCCTCCTTCAACTCCCATAGCCCCGCTGTGCTCAACTCACTGAGTACTTTCCACATGGCTGTGGGTACCATATGCCTAATTAGCACATATTTCTTCCCAGCTAGGAGGGCACATGGCCATGTCTATCTTGTTTCTTTTTATGTCCCCTGAGTCTAGAATGGTGTCCAGCTGATAGTTAGGCAGTTAGTGAAATATTGGTTGATTGATTACATGAATTGAGTTAAATACAATTAGATTCAACTCAGTTTTACTCTGAGCCTTTATTTCCTCATCTGCAAAGTGTGTTATGTCATATGTTTACCTTCTTACCATAAAGATGAAAAACAAAAATGTACAGGAAGAAAGAAAAACAATTAGAATGTCTGCTACATGATTCCATACAAGGGACATAAATAATATTGGGATGAGAGTCAATCCTGGCCATAGTTCATACTAAAAGGATGTTGACTTTTTTTTTTTAAATTTAATTTATTTTTGGCTGCGTTTGGTATTCATTGCCGCGCACAGCCTTTCTCTCGTTGAGGTGAGCAGGGGCTACTCTTCGTTGGGGTGCGCGGGCTTCTTATTGCGGTGGCTTCTCTTGTTGCAGAGCACGGGCTCTAGGCGAGTGGGCTTCAGTAGTTGTGGCGCGTGGGCTCAGTAGTTGTGGCTTGTGGGCTCTAGACCGCAGGCTCAGTAGTTGTGGTGCACAGACTTACTTGCTCCGCGGCATGTGGGATCTTCCTGAATTGAACCCATGTCCGCTGCATTGGCAGGTGGATTCTCAGCCACTGCGCCACCACGGAAGTCCCAAAAGCATGTTGTTGACTTCCAATACTGAAGGTTTCTTTGTGGTCATGGAATCTTCCCCCACCCCTCCCAACTTCTTTTCATGAATACAGTGTTGGTGATTCAGGATGAAGCAGGGGGTGGGATGGTATTAGGTCTTTAGTTGGCAAAGCCATAAAGCTTTTCGGAAGATAATGTTCATGTTCCCCGAAGAGACTCTATCTGGGAAGGCCCAGAACCAAGAAGTCAAGTACAGACACTGAGTGAAAGCAGGTAGGATCAAATGTGTGCTGCTTGGCCAGAGCGAAGGTCTTTTTTTTTTTTTTTTTTTAAGAACCTACAACTTTTGACATACATACATTTATTTATTTATTTATTTATTTACATCTTTATTGGAGTATAATTGCTTTACAATGCTGTGTTAGCTTCTGCTTTATAACAAAGTGAATCAGAACAAAAGTCTTAATTGATTGCCTGGAATGTCAGTTTACATTTAAGAACGTGCCTTCAGGAATCAGAGATGGGGCAGACAGACTGTGCCCAGATCAGTTTATTGCAGCTCATTTTTTGTTTTTGTTAAAGATGTTGTTCTTTTCAAGCTGTGTGTGTGTGTGTGTGTGTGTGTGTGTGTGTGTGTGTGTGTGCGCATAAAAATGGCTCACGCTATGTCTGCACCAGACCCGTTATGGGAATGGATAAACTCCAGCCCTCAGGACTGTCAATCTAACATCATGACTAAAACTAAATTTAAAAAAACCAGAAACAAAAAACAGAGAGAGGAGGAATTGGAATACCTTAGTATATATATATATATTTTTTTTTTACCTTTATTAAATTCTGGTCTTGACTCTAGGAGAGGGGGAAAAATCATTTTTCTATTCTAGCCCCCGAAGGTTCCCATTACTGGGCAGGTTGAAGGAGTGTAATAACACCACCAGAGACAGGAGAGTGTGTTGAGAATGCCCGCATATTCTGCTCAGGAAGCAGAGCTGGGGAGGAGCCTGACTGCTGAGCTGGAGCCCACCTGTGCCTGCGCTGTGCTGGGGGCAAGACCCACCATCGACACCACCCGCACTGCCCTGCTTGCTGCTCCACTGCCCAGAGCCAGCGGGGTCGGGAGCCCTGGTGAGAGGAAGCAGTGGGGTCACCTTGGAGCCCCAGGGCCCTAAGGCAGAGGGCTCTGCCATCCGGCTATGGTAGGAAGCAAGGCAGGTGAGCCCATGAGTGGAAAGCCAGGAGGGCAGGCTGGCAGAGCGGGAGCCCACAGACTTAAGTGTACATGCCCCATTGTGCTATTTGCTGCCTGTGTGACACTGGTGAGTCCTCCCTGCTCTCTGGGAGTCTGTTACTCACTAGAAACATGTGGTGATAACAGCCCATGATGCTCATGGACAGCGGCATGACGGCATGCGGACATAAGATGCCCGGTGGGCCTGACGTGTCCCAGGCAGTCATTAAGGGTTAGTGTTAGTGTTCCATTCCTGCATTTATTTACTCAATCCTAGGCCACAGTAGCCACAGTATTAGGAGCTTGGGATTTAAACACGAATAAGGTAGGGACCCTGCCCTCCAAGAATGCAAGGTTTCCTTCAAGGGTGCAGAGAAGTAACCACGGTGTGACCAAGCGAGCATAACTTGCTTGTAGACGTGGAAAGCATCTCTCTGCTGTCCCAGTTTCAGGAGGCCCTGGAAGGCTTGGCAGAGGAAATGGCCCAGGAGTTGGGGAGCAGTAGAGACTTGCCAGGTGGTGAGGTGCGGACAGGCGGGGAGAGAAGATTCCAGACGGAGGGAACAGAATGTGCAGGTGGGAAGAGATACCATGGTGTATTCAAGACCCTGGGATTGATTAGTTCTGTATTACTGGGTTAGTACATTTTTATTATTTTTACTCTAGACCAGTGGTTCTCACCAGGAGGCAATTTTGCTCCGTTGGGGACATTTGGCCATGTTTGGAGACGTTTTTGTTTGTCCCAACTGGTGGAGGCAGAGATGCTACTGGCATTTAGTAGATAGAAGCCAGAGATGCTGCCCAGTATCCCAACCAGCACAGGAGAATCCCCACAACAAAGAACTATCTGACCCCAAATGTTCATAGTTCCAAGGTGGAGAAACCTGGCTCTGGTACATCAGAACCTGGCCTGGTAGAGAAGGTGGTTTCTCAGGTGTTGCCTCTTTGATTTTAGTCAAAGACTTATCCCCCATCCCTGTCCCAAATATCCCCTAATGTTGTCATGGTGCCGACCACTCCCCTCTTAGAACTGAATATTCATGACAGTGACTGAAATGCACATGGGATCTATGACTTGATTCCATCCATCCGAATTTGTCATTAGCAGCCATTTGCACCTTAGCCTGAATCATTTCATCAGATTATTCAGTCATTTAGCAGGGAACACAGCTTTGGATGTGGGGGGCATGGGGGCTGTAAAGTTCTGGAACTGGGTTGCTTGGAGGGCCAGGAAAGCCACATCGGGTTCTGTAGCTAGAGAGGTATAAGTGGTTTTCCCAGCATCACAACTATTCCGTTGATCATCTGCTCTTGGCCCAGTACTGATCTAGGTGTGTCACTGAATCATTTCTTAGGCACTCATCAGTTCCTCCATTTGGCCTATAAGTATTCACTGAGCATCCACTGTATGCCAGACACCTTGTGAAGTGCTGGACCTCGTGGTTTGGGTATTACCACTCCATTTCACAGATGAGGAAACTGAGGCCCAGAGAGGGGATGCCACTGCTAAAGGCCACAGAACCAGGACTCACATCCAAGGTGCCTTTTAACCCATGGATTGAAGTGGCCGTGTCCCTCTCACCAGCTGGGCTAGGACTTTGGTTTCGGTCTGTGTCTGACACCATTAAGTGAAAGAAACTTGATGGAGTGTAGTACGTAGTACTCATCCCTGCTTGACAGAGTGGTGGAGGAGATGTGCCTTTTCGTGCATCAGGAATGTGTGCTAGCGGACAAGGAGCTGGAAAATTAGGCTGTCCATCAGCCCGGGCCACCTCTGCACGCTTCACATTTTAATTTCCAGAGGCTTTCTTTGATTCTTGCTGTTATGTTTGTCCCAGGCAGGGAAGCAAAGAGGAAATGGGTTGCTGTTCTTTGGGCTGCATGATGAGGTGTTAGTGGGTGGCCCTCATGGGGAGCTTGGGGTGGAGGAGGGACTGTCTGACTTCTTGGTCAGGCTCTAGGTCAGGAAAGCAAAGAGCTATGAGAGGGGCACTTAGTACACCTGACTGAGCTGTCCAGAGTCTGAGAACACAGCAGAGGTTCTGCTCTTCCACGTGCCTTGAAAGGAAGCAGAAGGTGCTGGTTCTGGTCAGTAAGGAGGGGCAGAGTGACAATATGGGGTCAACATGGACTTTAAATGTAGACCTTCATGGAGTACAAAGTCCAGAGCTACCACTTCCTAGCTCTGTGACCCTGGGCAAGTTACTTAACCTCTCTGGGCCTGTTTCTTAATCGGTTGATTCTAAGAAGTAAATATGGTCCTATATGCAAAGGTCTTGCCATCTTCTCCTCTGAAAGGCACACGGAACAGCCTTGTTTGATGATTCTCAAACTTGGGCACAAAGTCATCCCAGGCAGAAGCTGATGAAAATGCATATGCCTTGGCTCCTGCCACATTCCTGTATGAGTCCAGTGAATGTGGGCCCTGGGAATATGCATTTCAAGGAGCATCCCAGTCATCCTTACTGGGGATAAATAAGCAGGGGAAACAAACCTTTGTGATCTCTTAAATCAATGCATCTCTCCCCTGCCGGCAAAACAAGCTCACTTGGTGGCTTTATTTGGTTCTCCCTGCTGCCTGGTAAAGTAGATATTTTCACTATCTTCATTTTGTGGACGAGACAAGAGGACCAAAAGGCTTATTTAAAACAGTTTCTACCTTTACATCAGCTTTCAATGTGTCAGTTCCAATGTTATGAACTCGAACCCAGGGCATAGTAGAGAAATTGTGGGGCTGGGAATTGGGCAGCCTGCCTCTCCCACTAAGTGTCTTGTGGGTCTTGGGCATTTTTACCTCCATGTCCAGATCTCTTGGCCTCAGTTTCCTATTATGTGAAATTGGAACCACTGACAGGGAATGAACTCAGACTCCTCACTTATTCTTTTTTTTTAACCTCTTTATTGTAGTATAATTGCTTTACCATGGTGTGTTAGTTTCTGCTTTATAACAAAGTGAATCAGCCATACATATACATATATCCCCATATCTCCCTCCCTTCCACCCTCCCTATCCCTCCCCTCTAGGTGGACACAAAGCACCGAGCTGGTCTCCCTGTGCTATGTGGCTGCTTCCCACTAGCTATCTATTCTACATTTGGTAGTGTATAGAGGTCCATGCCACTCTCTCACTTCGTCCCAGCTTACCCTCCCCCCTCCCTATGTTCTCAAGTCCATTTTGGGATGAATTTCTTATTCCCGTTTTACAGGGCAGTAAAGTAACTTGTCTGAGGTTTTACAGTTATAAAGTGGGAGAATCCAGGTTTTATTTTTTTCCTGCTGGGCTGGAGGCCTCACTGTGCTGCCGGGAGAAAGCACTGGATTAAAATATAGGTGGAATCACGTTGAGTATTAGTCTGTCACGTGAGGGTGCAACTATAGATCTGCATGAAGCAACTCATTATGGGGCCCCACTACATATAGAATAAAAAAGCATGTTCAGAGCGGAGCACGACCCTTAATGATTACTTTGATCTTATCAGAATAAATGGTTCCTTTAGAGCAAAAGGCTCACTCCTTGGAAGAGAAGGGATTATTCCCAGGAGCCTTTGGAAGAAGCAGTTTTCTGAGTGGTGCCCTGTATGAAACACATGTGCCTTCATTTGCCTCTCACAGTGACTAGTTGAGTCCCCTCCCCTCAGAGCGGGAGAACCAGCGTCGGGTTTGGTCCTTCTGGAGTACTGTATGTTCACAGAGTGCTTTATAACAGTTAGGTCTGGTACCCTCTGTAACCCCAGGCCTTTCTCAGGGCAGCCCTGCGTGGGAAAAGTGGCAGCCAGTGGCTGAGACGCAGGACTTGGTTATCATCCAGCTTGGGCACCTCCTGGGTGACTGTGGGCACACCTTTTCCACTGGGGGCCCCAGGTTTCCATCACAAAATGAGGGCATTGCATGCGTGCATTCTGAACCCCCTCCGGAGTCATGCTCCACATTTGAGTTAGCTCTCTTATACTTGGAGCCCCAAGCTGGGCCAACAGGAAAGGGGTGACACATCCCTCAGAGAGCACAACACCACTGAATCAGCCCTGACCTTGGATTCCTGGCCTCCCTGATACCAGAGGCTCTTCCATGTCTGCTGATCCTCCCAAGTGTCTTCTTCCTTCAGCCAGGAAGAAGGAAAGTCTAAGATGGACCAAGCCTGGAGCAGGGGCCTGGGGACTTTGGGGTAACCTACACTGTGAGACGGCTGTGGTCGCATTATATTCAGATGCGCGATGATAATAATAATAGCTAGCATTTATAAACTGTAGATTTTCCTGCCACAGTTGTAAGCGTGTTACACATTATAACATATCTAATCCTCACAAAATTCAGGGATAGAGGCATTATTATATCCCCATTTTATAGATGGGAACACTGAGGCCTAGAGAACATGAGCAACTATTGAAAGGCCTACACATCAGCGGGTGGAAGAGGAGGGATTTGGACTCAGTCAGGCTGACCCCCAAGACCATGCCCTTACGGGCCGCACAGCCTCACTACTGAGCATCTTGTAACTTGGCAGGACAGTTCCATTCTGCCTGCACCCCACTGTGGCTCCAACATGGATCCAAAAGAAAGCAGAGACATTCTGGGCCACCTTGGATCTGGTACCTTGCTGAGCTGCCAGCATCTCTGACCAGGGGTTCAACTACCCTCCACACACCCAGTCCTGCTGGTTCTCTGGCCTGGCTGCCGGCCCCTCTCTGGACTGGGCAGCTAGGGCCTGGCACTTGGCCTGCCTTCGCCGAGTGTCAGAGCCCTGCCAGCACTGTAGCCGGGAGGGCTGCTCCTGTATCCAGGACCCAGCTCTCTGGGGACTCCTCCCTTCAGTCCTCCCAAGGCTGGGGGGTGGTCTCTGCAGCGGTGTTAATAGCTGGCAATGGAGGGAATCACAGGGGTACCTTCAGTGCCTTAAATCAAAGGCCTGGGTTTGACAATCCCAGTAGTTGGGGGGGTAAGAAATGAGATGTGAGGCAAAAGCTTGGTTCTGCCGTTAACTCACAGTGTGATCCTGGGAAGGAGACTCAGCTGTCTTGGAACCTTGGTTTCCCCACCTGTAAAACTGGGGTCAAGAACTTACATTTCATTACTTTATTCATTCAACATCTGTATCGAGTGCCTGCTATTTCCCAGGCATGTTTTAGGCTCTCCTAACTCAGCAGTGAATAACAGCTGAGTAAAGCCAGCCCCAAGGTCCTTTTCAGTCCTGGCATTCGATGGGCCCATGAACTTACGGTGGGTGGGTGTGGAGGCGTATATGAGGCAGAGATGCAGAGATGCTTCCTGAGGCTCTGAAACCTCATCTCGGGGTGCAAGGCTCCAAAGGTGTTTCATTTCTGCGTCCTGAGGGACAAGAGATTGTGCGTGAGTGTGTGTGAATGAGAGAAAGAGAGGAGGGGAGGAGAGAGAGAAGAGACAGTGTGGTGACGGAGAGAGGAGGGACAGTAGACGGAAAAGGAGAAAGCAGAAGGAACAGCGAATAGAGGAGGAGGCAACAAAGGGAAGAGGTGAGAAGAGGGACGAATACACAGAGCCAGAGGGTTCTCTGTTTATGTTCCTGGAGCCCAGATAGACCCACAGAGTGTACCCTCCTGAGCTCCACTCTGCTTCCCTCCGTCTTTCATGGATTCTGGCATAGCCTCTCACCTCCCTCGGCCTCAGAGGCAAAAGGATCCCGAGACTCGAGTCCGCACTACACTAGGATCCCACCAGCTGTCTGTGTGTCTGTCAGGAAGCTGCCGGCCGCACACTGGTCTGTGGTTTGTTCTCCTCCCCACAGTGCCCACTAGGAAACCTGAAAGTGGAAGGCCCAGCAGTATTCAGATTTTAGGGAGTCCGAGTCCAGCTCTTCTTGGGGGCAGGGAGGCAAATCGTGGGGGTGATGCCCTCAGAGAGAGGGCATGTGCAGACGGAGAGTGTCATCCTGTACGTATCCCTCCAGGCTGGGGCTCCGGGCTCCTTCCTGACCACATGGAGTACTATGGCCCAGGAATCTACAGCTTCATCCCTTTCAGTGCCTCTCCTCCCTCCAGCCCCTCAAGAGGCTCTTGTAAGGGAGAGAGTAAAGATGCTGCTATAGAGAGAAAGCCTACCATACCTCCTTCCTTCCTTTCTTTTTCTCTCCCTCCCTCCCTCCTTCCCTCCTTCCCTTCCTTCCTTCCTCCCTCCCTCCCTTCCCTCCCTTCCCTCCTTCCTTCCCTCCCTCCTTCCCTCCCTCCTTCCTTCTTTCCTTCCTTCCTTCCTTCCTTCCTTCTCCTTCTCCTTCCCCCCCCCCCCCCCCCCCGTTCATTGAATTATCAGTACTGTTTGGCAAGTTATGTTTACTTTTTAATTACCCCTAGTTTATGGATGAGATCCCCAAGCACAGAGAGAGGAACTGGCTTACCTGGAGGTACTCAGGTAATCCGTGTTGGACCCTACACACTTCACAGTGCTGCCTGATTCCAAAGCCCACAGTCAGGGAAGCCACCACAGAGGAGTGGTTAATTGCATGGGCTGGATTGCCAGAGAGTGTGTGATTTGCAATCAGTGATCAAATCTTTCAGCACTTCATGTTTGTCGTCTGTTTTTTTCATCTGCATGATAGGATTGGTGTGAATATCTACCTCCTAATATTGTCGTGAAGGTGACATGAAATAGTTCATTTAGATCACTTAACGTTCTGGGCACACAGCAAGCCCTCAATTGATATTACCTATTATTACCATCTGACCACAATGAGTAGGAGATTCAAATTAAGATCCTCCAGCAAAGATGTATCTTAAGAGGTCAGAGTTAGGGAAAGCTGGCTCACTCCATCCTGGACTGAATTTAGGGAACTGAAACTTAACACAATGAAAAGTGCTGCTCAAGTGTTCAAAGAAACAACTGCAAAGTTTTGAAGAAAGAAACGAGGGAACAAATATTTGCAGAGAACTTCTGTTTGCCAGATGTTGGATGGATCACAGAAGCCCTGGTGAGGAAGATGATATGATCCTATTTTTTTAGATAAGGAATCTGAGTTTTAGAGAGTTAGAAGGATTTGTCTAAGCTCACATGTCTGGTAAGAAGTCCAGGTGGGATTGTAATCCAGGCTGGCTTCAGAGACACATGCTTGTCAGTCTCCCAGCTGTGGGCCAAGGTTGGCAATGGCGGGAAAGCTGGTGAAGCAATTGACCTTCAATGTCTTAGCAACTCAGCTGAGTACATAGACAGTGTCTCTGGGTTGTTATTCTTAAAGAAAACTGGAAAATGGGCTCGACCCTTTCACTGCTGAGGATTCTGTAAGGACTTCTTAAATATTGCTGTGCTTATTCTTTGAAATAAAAGGGGAGAAAACTACCCTGTATAATATTTAAAAGTTCATAAAACATTGTGAAGTACCTAGGTCATTTAGGAAGGTGTGACCACTTATGGTTCTAGCAAGGCTAGAGGTTCTAAATTCAGGGGATTTTGATGGAAAACATCAGAGTATATTGGACTAAATATTTGTTATTCGTGTCATGAATTTGTTTTGAAGGAGCCAGTCCAAAGGTACCCTGCTGAGCAGTTCTCTTGTGGTCCTGCTGTAGTATCTCAATTTCAGATCATTCTCGGTTCCTTCTATGTGGAAACACTTCCCAAGGGTTTTCTTTACTGACATAGGTGGCCTTAGGGAACAATCTCAGGTACACTATGAAACACAAGAATCTGAGCGTTCACCTATAAAAATATGAAAGGATAGGACACAGCAAGGGCAGGTTTTGGTGACCAGTAAAGATCTGAAAGAATTTGTCTTTAAATAAGCATACTCAGGTCAGAGCTGGGCAGGGGATGATCCAGAAAACCCTGGAAGCTAAGAGGACAACTGTAGGGCCACAGGGCCTTGTCTTGGAGTTGATAAAGTGGGGAGCGATATTTAGATCTCGGCAAAAAAGATCTGAATGGTGTTTTGGGAGATGGAAGTGAGCTTCAGGTTTGGCCACTGACGCCCGTTCTCTGAACCCTGTATCTTCATTGCTAACGCAGACCCTGGTTGTCCTGGGATGCTTTTTGTTCTAAATGAAATTAGGCTTCAATCTATAAGTCACTTCACTTAAACATTCAGGATGGGGATAGGCAGACTCGCTCTGTGTGTGTCTGCCTGTGAGTGAAACAGACATGTTCTTAGCAGTGTTTTATGAAAACAATAAAGTCCAAAGCCCCAATAACTACAGATTCTCTCTCCTTTTCAGCTAGGTGTCCTTTGGGGATTCAAGCCTTAAGGTGTTGTCTTGCAGTGCATTAGAAACCTGTTAAAAGCCTCTGCCTGTTAGTTAGGGAAGTGATACATAGTGTTTTTGCTTTGTTCCTGAGAAGAAGGGGATTTGCAGGAAGAGAGGGGTGGCAGGAATGCCTTGGAAGCAGCGACATAAGTGTCAAAGCACAAAGGAAGAAAAGAAAGTTCCAGAGAACACTTAGAAGGTTGAGACAGGTCTCGTCTGGTCTGGCTTTCAAAGCCTCTGTACCCTTTTCCAAATTGCCATGAGACACGGAGGTCCTGGTCTTCAGTGCGCATCCAGGACTGTATCCTGAGCCATCTCATCACAGATGGACCACATGTCTTACGTGTGAGATCATCCCCAGTGTCTGACACCTGTCGGGACTGGCTGGTGCTGGAGACTCATGTCTCAGAGAGGTTTGGTGACTTTGCAAGGTCACCCAGCAGGCAGTGGCCCCAATGTCGTGAGTCAGGGACACCCAAGGCCTTGTTTATCTTCAGCATGGGGTTTTGCACTTTCTTGCACAGAAAGCTTTTAGAAAACTTTTCCCATCTTCACTTGACAAACATTTGACCACTCCTCATGGCTGTGCTGGGACACCGTCTGCCCAGGAAACCTTCCATGGTTGCCCTTTGAGGTAAAGTTAATCATCGCCTCCTGTGCATTAGTTCTCTGTCACATGATTCCGGAGCTGTATTTCTCACTCCCGTGTGTTGAGGAGCTGAATGCTCATCCCACCAATGTGAGGCCTCACTGAAGCGGGAGGAGACCTGGTCTGATTCCTCCCTGTCTCTTGGCCATCTCACGCTCACAGGCGCCTTGGAGCTGGAGCTCAGTAAATACAAAATAATCCAAACAGAAGAGCCAGGTCAGAACCAAAGCCCTGGGTTGCAGTGTCCTAAGGGTCTGCCATAACCACACATGTGTCCTCCCCAAGACCCTTTCCATCAAAACCCCACACAGAGGACCTCAGTGCAGACAGTGAGGGGCGAAGAAGATAAAGTAGCACCGGTGCTGTGTGTCAACAAAGGGGGGCTGCAATGAGTCAGGTTTCTAAACAAGGAGTCTTAATGCTGGCTTTATTTACTTTGTCAGGAGTTGGGCAGGGAGGGGGGAAGCAACATAAAAAGTGAAACCACGTTAGTAAACAAAGGGATGCCACAGTCTGTGGAGTCTGTAAACTTTCATCAGGGAGTGAGACATCATGAAGATAGGCGCGGTGGCCACATGGCTTTGATGCATTTTCCACGGGTTTGTTCCAGTTTTGATCGCAGTCCTGAAAGGATTTAATACATTTCAAAAATGTTCAGAAGACTTGGACTTCTGAGCCCTTCATTTTAGGGGTGGGAGGATGGAGGCTCTGGGAGGGGAATGGGTCTGTTCAAAGTCATAGCACATCAGTGAATGGCAGGGTTGGGTCTGGAGCCCTGGACCCCATGTGCCTATTCTAGGGAGACTTATGAGCCAAGTCTAGACTGGAACTCCCAAACCTTCATCATCTCAGGGATATCATCATCATTTTGGCCATATCTGCATTTTCTTTTTTACTTCTTTTTTTTCCTTACAGTAATATGTGCGTTGTAAATGGAAACTTTAATATCATGATGATAAATGGAAAACTAGCATCACTTACGAAAATTAGAAGAGGCCGCTATAAAAATGAGTACAATGAAAGCAAAGCAGTGCTATTACATTCTAGCCCCTGGTGCTAGCAGCCAGGGGGATTTGAGCCTGAGGGCTGCTCTCTCTGGCTTGTTAGGGACCTTGTAGCCCCTCACCGATACTTTCTCCTTGAGGTTAGCGGAAGGGCCAAAAGACACTGGAGAGGATATAGCTTTCTCACGTTGTTATTCTCTCTTCATTAATTTGATGAAAATGGACTGCGTGCAGTCATCCTCTGCGCCAGCATCCGTGCATCTCCCTGCACTTTGGAAAATTTCCCCTAATATATTAGCAGCAAGAGAGAAGCCTTAGGGGCAAGAGGGCTTTTCTTGTTACCTTCGTGATAGCTAATGTGTACCAAGTGCTTACTCTGGGGTTCGTGTTTTACCTACTCTGCTTCCTTTGATAGATACGGTCAACTGCCCTATTTAAAGATGGGGAGACTGAGGGTCAGTAACGTGCCCAAGGTCTCATAAAGGCTAACTTGCAGTGGACCCAGGGGTCACCTTGGCCGTCTGGCTCCAGATCCCCATTTTACCATGCTATTCTGATCATAATGGGGGGACAGCTCAGAGGCCCTTTGGAATTGTTTCCGCCAAGGAAGGCCAGAAAGAGCTTCAGCAGGGATATACTATGGGTACCATGAGAAGAGCATTTGCTCAGTTAATACATACTAATGAGCACTTAATATGTGCCAGGCACTGCACTAGGCTCCTGGGGGACACAGCAGTGAACAACACAGGCAAAAATCCTTGTAGCTGTGGAGCTTACTTTTCAGTATGTATGCATAGGGCAATTAAAAAGAAATAATAAATCATAAATGATGATGTTTATTAGGCAGGCCACCTGATTTCTTCTTTTGAACTTGCCCTTTATGCATTAGTTTGGCCTATTTGGGCATGTTTCTGTCTGTCAGTTTCTGAATCTGTAAAACAAAGGGTAGAGAAGATGTTCAGTTTCTAGGCTCTGAGATTCTGGGTGGGTTTGTGCTTCCCTTTTGCTGCTGAGTCCAGGAAGGGAGTGGTTGGTGATTCCTTAAGCTTTCACTTGGGGTTGGGTCCTAGGAGCCACAATGACTGGCATCTGCCTCTGGTGGGAAGTGGGGCCCTGAAAATCAGTCCTGACTGGTCATGAGCAGGGTCTGCGGACATGATTTCACTAGGAGGATAAATTTAAAAACTAATTATAAACGTTCTGTAGTCTTCCTCATGTCTTCTCATGAAGCAGCTTTTCTTTGGTGGGGGGAGGGTAAGCCTACCATTTATTGAGAGCTCATGTCTATGCCTGATGCTTTATTAAGCACTTTACATGCATTATCTTAATGAAGCTCACAGCAGCTCTGTCTTAAATTAGGTTCCTCTAGAAGCAGACCCTGGGACGAGGAGATGAGTGCAAGTAATGTATTTGGCAGTTGGTCCCAGTAAGCCCCAATAGGGCAAATGAGGCAGGCCTAGGCAGGGAGCCAGTGAAGGGTGTATAGCTGAGCAGGGGGCTCCTGTGGGCATCAGGGACTCAGTCCCACTGAGGAACTCTGGGCGACAGTCTAGAACATGCCACGGACCATCCCAAGCTGGGGCATTTATTCCCCACCTCCCATCTGTCATTGGCTAAGGGCTATGACATTGAGGGATGGGGGGAAACAGGTGGAGGACATTAAAACTCCTTGGCATTTCTGGCCTCTTCACGAGGGTTAGGAAGGGCCTGGGTGGAGTGCAGGTACCTACAGGAGAAATCGCTATCGCCTGTACAGGGAAGGTGTGTCCCAGGGAGGATGTGGGTAAGGCACAGATGGTGTTGGCTACACACCCTGCCAAGTTAGCACCATCACTAACTCACTCAGAGTTGAGGACACTGAGGCTCCGAAAGGGGAAGTGTCGAAGACAGGACCAGGGATGGAATTGCGGGGCCCATCCAAGATGAGAACGTGGGGCACCTTGTTCACAAATTATTAACACTTTCAAGGTGGTGACAGCGAAGCCTTAACTAAGCCCTGTGTGACCTCACAAGTCATACACCAGGAGCTGGCTCTGGTCAAGGATCTCAGAGGTATAAATGACACCTCTGAAGCCACTGGTGTGCCTGTCACCACCCGTTGTCTTTTTAACGTCAACACTCAGTGGCTTCCAGTGCAGGTCAGAGTAGATTCTATGGGAAAGGAGCCTGGATTTTGTTGAAGCCTGCTCCATTTTTTTCTCAGGCAAATCCTTTCCTCTCCATGGGCCTCAGTTGGCTCATTTGTTTAAAAAAAAAAAAAAGGTAATCCTGTTGCCTCTGGGATGGAGGGATTACTTCCCCTCCAGCTCTTTCACCCTCATCTAGGAGAGGAGAGCTCTCTCATATCTGTTCCTGCTTTTGGGTCAGTGACCTCAGGGTCAGGATTTCTCATCTTGAAAATGCACTGCCTGCCACAGAGCACATTCGGAAAAGAGCATTGATCTGGGGGGTCAGAAGGGCAGGCCCTAGTCCCCGTCCAGACGTTTATTGTACAGTGACCTTGGCCAAGACACTTCACCTCTTCCAACCTCAGTGTTGCTAACTCTGTATTATCTCCCAGGGATCATCCAGCGGTGCTTTCCTCTGCTAAATAGCCGATATTATCGAGATTAGCCAGCCACCTCAGGTAGTACATGCAGCTGCAGGAGGGCCAGTAAGAGGAGTGAATACTGTACGGTGAGGACCATGGACTTAGGTTGTGTGGGTCTGAATGCTACCTCTGCTGTTGAAATCCCCTGTGATCTTTGCATAGCGTCATTTCTCTGACCCAAATGTGCATGTATGTATGTGTGTGTGTATATACAGATATATGCATCCATACACACACACATACATCTATGAATACATAATGGGTTGTAATAACTGTCCTGAAAGGTGGTTGTGAGGATTATGTGGGAAAGTGTGTGTGAAAGGGTTGGTGGGTGGTTAATGCTTCTCATTGTGGCAAGGGGCAGAGGGGTATATTAAGGTAATTTTGCATCTCTCTTTCCTTGCTGCTTTGGAAAATAGTTGTGCAAATATTTTTAAAACATCTAGTCCAGATCCCAGGGGGAAGACTGGGGTTGGCTGCGTGAACACAGCCTAAGAGGGCTAGTGCGCCACAGCTAGCCGGGAGGGAGTCCGGGAAAAAGTCTGGACCTGCCTAAGAGGCAACAGACCATTGTTTCGGGGTGCGCGAGGAGAGGGGATTCAGAGCGCTGCCTAAATGAGCTCCAGAGACGGGCGCGAGCCGCGGCTAAAAGCGCGGACCCCAGGGACGGGCATGAGACGCTGAGGCTGCTGCTGCTGCCACCGAGAAGCCTGTGTGCGAGCACAGGTCACTATCCACACCTCCCCTCCTGAGAGCCTGTGCAGACCGCCACTGCCAGGGTCCCGGGATCCAGGGACAACTTCCCCAGGAGAACACATGGCGTGCCTCAGGCTGGTGCAACGTCATGCTGGCCTCTGCCGCTGCAGGCTCGCCACGCACTCCATACCCCTCCCTCCCCCAGCCTGAGTGAGCCAGAGCCCCCAAATCGGCTGCTACTTTAACCACGTCCTGTCTGAGCAAAGAGCAGATGCCCTCAGGCGACCTACACGCAGAGGCGGGGCCAAATCCAAAGCTGAACCCCAGGAGCTGTGCGAACAAAGAAGAGAAAGGGAAATCTCTCCCAGCAGCCTCAGGAGCAGCGGATTAAATCTCCACAATCAACTTGATGTACCTGCATCTGTGGAATACCTGAATAGACAACGAATCATCCCAAAATTGACGGGGTGGACTTTGGAAGCAACTGTAGACTTGGGGTTTGCTTTCTGCATCTAATTTGTTTCTGGTTTTATGTTTATCTTAGTTTAGTTTTAGGGCTTATTATCATTGGTAGATATGTTTAGTGATTTGGTTGCTCTCTTCCTTTTATATATATATATTTTTTTTTTCTCCTTTTTGTGAGTGTGTATGTGTATGCTTCTTTGTGTGATTTTCTCTGTATAGGTTTGCTTTTACCATTTATCCTAGGGTTCTGTCTGTCCTTTTTCTTTGTTTTTTTTGGTACAGTTTTTAGTGCTTGTTATCATTGGTGGATTTTTTTGGTTTAGTTGCTCTCTTCATTCTTTCTTTTTTTAAATAACTTTTTAAATTTTTAATAATATATATATTTATTTTAATAACTTTATTTTATTTAATTTATTTAATTTATTTTTTTTTTTCCCTCCCTTTTGTTCTGAGCTGTGTGGCTGACAGGGTCATGGTGCTCCATCCGGGTGCCAGGCCTGAGCCTCTGAGGTGGGAGAGCTGAGTTCAGGACAGTGGTCCACCAGAGACCTCCCGGCCCTACGTAATATCAGATGGCGAAAGCTCTCCCAGAGATCTCCATCTCAATGCTAAGACCCAGATCCACTCAATGACCAGCAAGCTGGACAGCCTGTGCCAAACTAGCAAGACAGGAACACAACCCCACCCATTAGCAGAAAGGCTCCTTAAAATCATACTAAGTTCACAGACACCCCAAAACACACAACCAGACGTGGTCTTGCCCACCAGAAAGACAAGATCCAGCCTCATACACCAGAATACAGGCACCAGTGGCCTTCACCAGGAAGCCTACACGACCCACTGAACCAAACTTACCCACTGGCAGCAGACACCAAAAACAATGGGAACTATGAACATACAGCCTGTGAAAAGGAGACCCCAAACACAGTAAGTTAAGCAAAATGAGAAGACAGAGAAACACACAGCAGATGAAGGAGCAAGGTAAAAACCAATCAGACCAAATAAATGAAGAGGAAATAGGCAGTCTGCCGGAAAAAGAATTCGGAGTAATGATAGTAAAGATGATCCAGAATCTTGGAAATAGAATGGAGAAAATACAAGGAATGTTTAACAAGGACCTAGAAGAACTAAAGAGCAAACAAACAATGATCAACAACACAATAAATGAAATTTAAAATACTCTAGAAGGAATCAATAGCAGAATAACTGAGGCAGAAGAACGGATAAGTGACCTTGAAGATAAAATAGTGGAAATAACTACTGCAGAGCAGAATAAATAAAAAAGAATGAAAAGAATTGAAGAGAGTCTCAGAGACCTCTGGGACATTAAACGCACCAACATTCTAATTATAGAGGTCGCAGAAGAGGAAGAGAAAAAAAAGGGACTGAGAAAATATTTGAAGAGATAATAGTTGAAAACTTCCCTAATATGTGAAAGGAAAGAGTTAATCAAGTCCAAGAAGCACAGAGAGTCTCATATAGGATAAATCCAAGGAGAAACATGCCAAGAAACATATTAATCAAACTATAAAAAATTAAATACAAAGAAAAAATATTGAAAGCAGCAAGGGAAAAGTGACAACAAATAGCATAAAAGGGAATCCCCGTAAGGTTAACAGCTGATCTTTCAGCAAAAACTCTGCAAGCCAGAAGGGAGAGGCAGGACATATTTAAAATGATGAAACGGAAGGACCTACAACCAAGATTACTCTACCCAGCAAGGATCTCATTCAGATTCAACACAGAAATTAAAACCTTTACAGACAAGGAGAAGCTAAGAGAATTCAGCACCACCAAACCAGCTTTACAACAAATTCTAAAGGAACTTCTCTGGGCAGGAAACACAAGAGAAGGAAAAGACCTACAGTAACAAACCCCAGGCAACTAAGAAAATGGTAATAAGAACAAACATATCGATAACTACCTTAAATGTAAATGGATTAAATGCTCCAACCAAAAGACATAGACTGGCTGAATGTATACAGAAACAAGACCCGTATATATGTTGTCTACAAGAGACCCACATCAGACCTAGGGACACATACAGAGTGAAAGTGAGGGGATAGAAAAAGATATTCCATGCAAATGGAAATCAAAAGAAAGCTGAAGTAGCAGTTCTCATAACAGACAAAATAGACTTTAAAATAAAGACTATTACAAGAGCCAAAGAAGGACACTACATAATGGTCAAGGGATCAATCCAGGAAGAAGATATAACAATTGTAAATATTTGTGCACCCAATATAGGAGCACCTCAATACATAAGGCAAACGCTAACAGCCATAAAAGGGGAAATCAACAGTAATACAATAATAGTAGGGGACTTTATCACCCCACTTTCACCAATGGACAGATCATCCAAAATGAAAATAAGTAAGGAAACACAAGCTTTAAGTGATATATTAAATAAGATGGACTTAATTGATATTTATAGGACATTCCATCCAAAAACAACAGAATACACTTTCTTCTCAAGTGCTCATGGAACATTCTCCAGGATAGATCATATCTTGGGTCACAAATCAAGCCTCGGTAAATTTAAGAACATTGAAATCGTATCAAGTATCTTTTCCGACCACAATGCTGTGAGACTAGATATCAATTACAGGAAAAAAAACTGTAAAGAATACAAACACATGGAGGCTAAACCATATGCTACTTAATAACCAAGAGATCACTGAAGAAATCAAAGAGGAAATCAAAAAATACCTAGAAACAAATGACAATGAAAACACAATGACCCTAACCTATGGGATGCAGCAAAAGCAGTTCTAGGAAGTAAGTTTATAGCAATACAGTCCTACCTGAAGAAATAAGAAACATCTCAAATAAACAACCTAACCTTACACCTAAACCAATTAGAGACAGAAGAATAAAGAAACCCCAAAGTTAGCATAAGGAAAGAAATCATAAAGATTAGATCAGAAATAAATGAAAAAGAAATGAAGGAAACAGTAGCAAAGATCAATAAAACTAAAAGCTGGTTCTTTGAGAAGATTAACAAAATTCATAAACCAATTGCCAGACTCATCAAGAAAAAAAGGGAGAAGTCTCAAATCAACAGAATTAGAAATGAAAAAGGAGAAGTAACAGGTGACCCTGCAGAAATACAAAGCATCATGAAAGATTACTACAAGCAACTATATGCCAATAAAATGGACAACCTGGAAGAAGTGGACAAATTCTTACAAAAGCACAACCTTCTGAAACTGAACCAGGAAGAAATAGAACATATAAACCGAGCAATCACAAGCACTGAAATTGAAACTGTGATTAAAAATCTTCCAACAAAGATAAGCCCAGGACCATATGGATTCACAGGCAAATTCTATCAAACATTTAGAGAAGAGCTAACACCTATCGTTCTCAAACTCTTCCAAAATATAGCAGAGGGAGGAACACTGTCAATCTCATTCTACAAGGCCACCATCACCCTAATACCAAAACCAGAGGGGGAAAAAAAAAAAAACCCAAAAACTACAGGCCGGTATACTGATGAACATAGATGCAAAAATCCTCAACAAAATACTAGGAAATAGAATCCAACAGCACATTAAAAGGATCATACACCATGATCAAGTGGGATTTATCCCAGCAGTGCAAGGATTCTTAGTATATGCAAATCAGTGTGATAAACCATGTTAACAAATTGAAGGAGAAAAAACTATATGATCCTCTGATCCTCTCAATAGATGCAGAAAAAGCTTTCGACAAAATTCAACAGCTATTTATGGTAAAAAAAAAAAAAAAAAAAAAAAAAACTCCCCAGAAAGTAGGCATAGGGGGAACTTACCTCAACGTAATAAAGGGCATATATGACAGAGCCACAGCCCACATTGTTCTCAATGCTGAAAAACTGAAACCATTTCCACTAAGATCAGGAAGAAGGCAAAGTTGCCCAATCTCCCCACTATTATTCAACATAGTTTTGGAAGTTTTAGCCACAGCAATCAGAGAAGAAAAAGAAATAAAAGGAATACAAATTGGAAAAGAAGAAGTAAAACTGTCACTGTGTGCAGATGACATGATGCTATACATACAGAATCCTAAAGATGCAACCAGAAAACTACTAGAGCTAATCAATGAATACGGTAAAGTAGAAGGATACAAAATTGATGCACAGAGATCTCTTGCATTCCTATACATTAATGATGAAAAATCTGAAGGAGAAATTAAGGAAACACCCCCATTTACCACTGCAACAAAAAGAGTAAAATACCTAGGAATAAACCTACTTAGGGAGACAAAAGACCTGTATGCAGAAAACTATAAGACACTGATGAAAGAAATTAAAGATGATACAAACAGATGGAGAGATATACCATTTTCGTGGATTGGAAGAATCAACATTGTGAAAATGGCTATAGTACCCAAAGCTATCTACAGATTCGATGCAATCCCTATCAAATTCCCAATGGCATTTTTCACAGAACTAGAACAAAAAATTTCACTAGTTGTGTGGAAACACAAAAGACCCCAAATAGCCAAAGCAATCTTGAGAAAGAAGAATGCAGCTGGAGGAATCAGGTTTCCTGACTTGAGAATATACTACAAAGCTACAGTAATCAAGACAGTATGGTACTGGCACAACAACAGCAATATAGATCAGTGGAACAGAATAGAAAGCCCAGAGGTAAACCCACACACATATGGTTACCTTATCTTTGACAAAGGAGGAAAGAATATACAATGGAGAAAAGACAGCCTCTTCAGTAAGTGGTGCTGGGAAAATTGGACAGCTTCTCATAAAAGAATGAAATTAGAACACTCCCTAATACCTCACACAAAAATAAAGTCAAAATGGATTAAAGACCTAAATGTAATGCCAGATACTGTAAAACTCTTAGAGGAAAATATAGGCAGAACACTCTATGACATAAATCACAGCAAGATCCTTTTTGACCCACCTCCTAGAGAAATGGAAATAAAAACAAAATGAACAAATGGGACCTAATGAAACTTAAAAACTTTTGCACAGCAAAGGAAACCATAAACATGACAAAAAGTCAACCCTCAGAATGGGAGAAAATATTTCCAAATGAAGCAACTGACAACGGATTAATCTCCAAAATATACAAGCAGCTCATGCAGCTCAATATCGAAAAAGCAAACAACCCAATCCCAAAATGGACAGAAGGCCTAAGTAGATATTTCTTCAAAGAAGATATCCAGATTGCCAACAAAAACATGAAAGGATGCTTAACATCACTAATCATTAGAGAAATGCAAATCAAAACTACAATGGGGCTTCCCTGGTGGCGCAGTGGTTGAGAGTCCGCCTGCCGATGCAGGGGACACGGGTTCGTGCCCCGGTCCGGGAAGTTCCCACATGCCACGGAGCGGCTAGGCCCATGAGCCATGGCCGCTGAGCCTGTGTGTCTGGAGCCTGTGCTCCGCAACAGGAGAGGCCACAACAGTGAAAGGCCCGTGTACCTAAAACAAAACAAAACAAAACAAACACACAAACTACAATGAAGTAACACCTCACACCAGTCAGAATGGCCATCATCAAAAAATCTACAAACAATATATGCTGGAGAGGGTGTGGAGAAAAGGGAACCCTCTTGAAGTATTGGTGGAAATGTAAATTGATACAGCCACTATGGAGAACAGTATGGACGTTCCTTAAAAAACTAAAAATAAAACTACCATATGAGCCAGCAATCCCACTACTGGCTATATACCCTGAGAAAACCATAATTCAAAAAGTGTCATGCACCACAATGCTCATTGAAGCTCTACAATAGCTTTACAATAGCCAGGACATGGAAGCAACATAAGTGTCCATCGACAGATGAATGGATAAAGAAGATGTGGCACATATATACAATGGAATATTACTCAGCCATAAAAAGAAATTAAACTGAGTTATTTTTAGTGAGGTGGATAGACCTAGAGACTGCCATACAGAATTAAGTAAGGCAGAAAGAGAAAAGCAAATACTGTATGCTAACACATATATATGGAATCTAAGAAAAAAGAAAATGGTCATGAAGAACCTAGGGGCAAGATAGGAATAAAGATGCAGACTTACTAGAGAATGGAATTGTGGACACGGGGAGGGGGAAGGGTAAGCTGGGACAAAGTGAGAGAGTGGCATGGACTTATATATACTACCAAATGTAAAATAGATAGCTAGTGGGAAGCAGCCGCATGGCACAGGGAGATCAGCTCGGTGCTTTGTGACCACCTAGAGGGGTGGGATAGGGAGAGTGGCAGGGAGACACAAGAGGAAGGTGGTATGGGGATATATGCGTACTTATAGCTGATTCATTTTGTTATACAGTAGCAACTAACAGAAATTGTAAAGCAATTACACTACATTAAAGGTTAAAAAATAAAAATCTGGTCCAGCTTTAAGATGGAACAGACCGTGGCCCCACTAGTCTGGGAGTTCCCCAGTGGAAAATCCCGCCGGCGCCTCTCGCGGGACTGAACAGCGAGAAGGGGCTCAGCGCACATTATCAGATGAAAGATGGACTCTACCACCTCTTCAGCTGTTTCCCTTCGTCCCCATCTTCACTTCCTCCCTCTCTTCCCCACACTGTCCTGTTCTCCTTCCTGACTCCTTCCCTTCCTTTTTCCCCCCAAACGTATTCTCCTTGCTCATCTTCTTATTCAGTTCCCTGTTGGCTGGGAAAGCACCTCTGCAGTGTACCAAGTGCTCTTCTCTGGAAGGAAACACCTGAAGTCAGGAAGATTCCAGAGGCTAGGCAGTAAGCCAGGGCTGGTCAGCATGCTTCCAGATCCCCCTGAGTCCAGAAAGTGCTCCGGGGCAAGAGGAGCCACGTTCCCATTCCTCCTCATTCGCTGCCGTAGCGCTTTAGCAAGTGCCTTCACCTCGTGGAAGCCCAGTCTCCTCCCTGTAAAATGGGCTTGCTTATAGCTCCCTGGAGAATGTTCTGAGGATCAACTGAATTCACTGTGTGACAATGCTGAGCATCCTGTGTGGCCATCAGAAGAGCGTGCAGAGGATTAGGAGCGTGTTATTTCTGCTCCGGACTCGCCAGCCCCTGCATCCAGGGCGCTGCTCTGGCTTTCCAGCCAAGCTGCCTGCACAGTACATGGAGTCAGAGCCTCACAGGAATGTCACTGGGGCCACCGGGGGCCCGGCATCAGCGGGTCTCTTTCTGCCTCATGTGAGTCTCTTTCAAGGACATCAGCCTGTGGGCTGAAGTAGGAATTTTTTTCCCCCGTAACAGAATCAGAAAGCATTGAGTGGATGGACAGGCAGGGAACAGAGACTGTTCTGTTCTTCTTTGCTCCACGATGGCCTGTCAGTCATGCTAGGAAAGAGGAAACAGCTTTCAGAGACTGTGGGGGAGAGGATTTGCTCTTCCTCCTTGGGTACAAAACCAGGCCTCTTGGAGGACAGATCCAGAGATATTCCCATGGCAGAGAGGGGCTTTTCCTGATGTCGGTTATATGAGGACATAAATGAGTGCTTGGGTATATCCTTAGGCTGGATGTAGTCCTAGCTGTAGGTGTGTGCACGCCTGAGCACATCTGTGAATTTCTACCCATGAATGTGGCCATCTGCACCTACGTGTAAAGATACCAGTGCACATACATGTGAATTTGGATATGCAGGATAGAGCATGCACGGGAGTGTACAAATGGGGTGAACACACGGTGAGAGTGTGCATGCGTGAGGATCCTGCATACGCCTGTGGTTGCTGTGTTGTCAGTGTGCACATACGTATGTGGATATGTACATGGAGATGCCTGTTTACGTGTGTCGGGGGATGCATGAATGTGCGTGCACGCACAGCTACTCGCGATGCTAGTGTAAGGAAGGGAGCAGTTTTGAAAGATGTACATGTGAGTCTACATGCAGCCACACATATTCTGTAGCACTGGTGTCTGTATCGTACATAAATGCTTCGATCCGTGTATTCATGCATGTGCATGAGAAAATGACTGCGTGTGAACACGTGTATTTGTGTGTGCAAGGAGATGTGGATGCCTTCCAGGAAGTAATGTAGACATTCGTGAGGAGGTGCACATGTCTGTGAGCACACCTGTGCTTTGGGAGCACAGACAGATGAACGTGTATGCTCACCTGCTGGGCATCTCTGCAGGTACTTTGAGGTTGTGCAAACTTGACTTCCTGCTTACCTCTAACTCCCCTGGGCTAATTCCCTTATATATTCTCTAGAGATGATTTCTCTAACTTTGTCCTCACTTCCAGTGCCAGCGCACTGCCCGGTTGCCCCTGTGATGGGCACACCTGCCAATCACAAGAGCATTCTGGTAACATGTTTTTTTCTAGTGTATTCCACATCACTCTGTGGGCAAGAACCTGGGCGGTGATGATGGTGGTAGGAATTAAACCACCAAGTGGTCATTAAAGAGCAAAATTCAGAAAAGATAAAAAGCCCGTCAGGAAGGTGTATGGGATGAGTGCATGGGACACCACGTTGGGGGGGCCCTCTGCTCCCCGTTTCCATTTGTAACTATCATGCGATAGAACTGAAGATGAAAGTCCCCGTGAGACTGTGAAGTGGGAGACATGGTCCTCTATGTTCTCTGGTAGCAGTAAGATACAGAATAGGGTCCAAGAACCTTTCCCACTAATGACATTCTCTAGTAAATGCTCTGAACAGCATCTGAAGATGGCATGGCTGTTCCCATTTTACAGGTGAGAAAAGTGAGGTTCGGAAAGGGAAGCAGGTCATTGGTGGAGCCAGGAGGCCACTTAGAATCTGGCAGATGGAATATAAGAGTCTGTCCTTGAGGTCAAGAGGCTGGATTCTTGCCGACCCAATCCCTGATTTACTAGGTAATCTGGGACCACCCCCTGTCCTCTCTGAGTTTCAGTTTTCTTGACTAAATGAGAAGTGGAGGTTCAGGAAAATGATGCCTAAAAACTCCAGCACAGGGCCTGGCATGGCAAAGGCTGAGTGGGCTGCATTGGCTCAGTCTAAGTGTAGTTTCTGTGGTTCCGGATGTGGAGCCGGCAGGTGGTGTGAGGGTGGGGGAGGTGTGACACTTCAGAGATCACGGTTCCTAATCCCATGCCCCAAGGATATTCCAGGTGGTAACCAGAGTGCCCTGAAGGGGTAATTGGACAGATGTGATTCTTATTCTCCAGAAATTTACAATCAAAGACAAGCCCCGGAGCCTCAGAGCACACAATCCCCAAACTCCACATTAACTGGCATAAAAACAATGAATCTGTGTAGCACAGAAGAGGTGGTGGGAGAAGCAGCACACTCTGTTACAGACCTCACTGAGCCAGTGCTGGTGCCGGGTCTCGTGCTGACCCATTATCTCAACGCTGCACACGTGTGGATTTATTATGATTTGTAAGCCATAGCGATGTTGGGAGGATGAAATGAGATGAAACATGCAAACAGCTAGGAACAGAGCTTGAGCACATCATAAGCACTTAATAAGTGTCAATCATTCCATTCTTTCAGGGAAAGTGGCTACGTTATAGCAGGTGCTGTTCTAGGCGCTGGGACACAGGGATGAAGAAGACAGTACAGTCTGTGCCTTCCTGGAACTCACACTCCAGTGATTATTATGACATTATTCCCCCCAGTTTATGATGAAAATGAGACCTTGGGAAGTTAGGTGACTTCTGCAAGGTTACTCAACAAATAAAGAGAGTGGCAGGGGTGAGAACCCAGGTGGCTGGTTTCAGAGACCAAGCCCTGCCCCTGTGCTGTATTAGGGAAGCTGATAAATAGGGAGCAGTCAGAGCCAGGGAGCTGGGGTATTAACACGGGGAAAGGAATTGTGGCCTTTCTCATTGAGCCTCTTGGTTTCAGTTTCCCAGACATCTTCCATCAGGTTGAATAGTATTAATCATAACTATGAATTTGGCACAGACAACATTTTATTCAAAGTATCTTCTCATGAATTTCTCCCTTTACTTATTCCAGTCTTCTAGTGAAGGTGTTGGGGGGAGGGATCAGTCCTCCCATGTGACAGGTGAGGGGGCTGAGGTCTCACCTAGGGTCACAGAGTCAAGATGAGAGTGGAATTCGTCTTTCCTGACTGCTAGCGTGGCAATATGGGAACCATATTCTGTCCACTTACCGGGGAGCCTGGAACTTAAATCAAATAAAAAAGTGTCCGGCAGCGGGTCACAGGAGTCCTTGGGCCTGAGCCTGTCGGAGAAATCCATGATTTGCCATCATTAAGGCCTCACTGTCCTGGTCCAGAAGGATATTGGACATCCCGAGCCTTTTTCTCCTTCTGCTCTGACGTAGTCAGAAAATCAAGAGGGTCCTTTCACCTTCCCCATCCCCAGCCTGGCATCCTCTTATCCTCCCTTTCCTGCCACAGGGCACCATCTGTAGCAGGTTTAAATTGGACTGAATGTTGTGGAATTGCAAGTCAAAAGGATCCTGTGATCATTCTGCCGAAGGCCCGGGGCTCTGTGCTCTGCCGCCTTATAAATAAGGGTAATGGAGTAACGGCTGAATGACAATCAAGGCTGCTGTGAACACACCGAACAGGCACGGGACTTATTTAAGGAACATAGAGGCAGATTATGCTTCCGAAGCTATGCCATCAGAGCCAGTCAGTACCTGCTCACTCTTTCAAATCAGGGCCACGGAGATTTTGATTAGGAGGAAGAGAGGCTGGGGGGATATGGTAGGATCCCGAACTCTGGGAAGTTTTCAGAATCCATTTGTCCTGTTCTACACATGCCCACTGAGAACCTATTCTGAGCTAGGTTTTAGGGAGAGAGAAGGCATTAAGGGAGTCTAAGCCTTCTTAAAGAAGCTGGGAGACTTGGGGAGCAGAGGGGTAGGTGAACTGTGAAATAACTAAATTGATAATTATAATACAATGTGATAAACACAGCAGTGAAAGGAAGCAGAGAGCAGGGGCCCCAACGCAGCTCTGGAGGGAGAGAGGCTTCGTGAAGGAGAAGTCTGAGTTGTTCTTCCAATTAGCTATTGCTGTGCAACAAACACCCCCGAAACTTAGTGCTTAGAGCAGTTTTTAAGCTCATAATTTTGTGGACTGGGAGTTTAGGCTGAGCTTAGGTGGGCACTTCTGTGGTGTTGGAAGATATCCTCCGGGCTCTCTCATGTTCTTGTGGTCAGCTGGAAGTTCTGCTGGGAGCTGGATGATCCAGGGTGGATTCTCTGGTGTGTCTGGTGGTTAGCAGCAGGCTTCGTCTGGGGGTGCTGTGGGCAAATGGGCCATGTTTCTCATCATTCAGCAGGCTAGCCTGGGCTTCTTGCCATGGACGTTTCAGAGTTTTCAAGAGCAGCAAGAGAAAGCAAGACCCTGGTTCACAAACACTTTTCAAGCTTGTGTCATTTTTGGCGTTGCCCCTTTGGCCAAAGAAAGTCATGTAGCCGACTCTGATTCAAAGGGAGAAGAAACAGACTCGTCTCTTGATGGGAGGGGTGGAGATCTGCACTGTCACATTACACTGGTGTGGAGGTAAGGAGGAGAAGAATTCTTGATGGTTTAGTTTACTTACAGCTGAATTCTGAAGATTAGGCAAGCAAAAAACAGTGAGAAGAACAGCCTAGGGAGAGAGAACAGTGTGAACAAGAGCATGGAGGTACGCTTCTAAAGGCAGGGAGACAGGGAGGGAGTGACACAACTGGAGACACAGACAAGGCACAGGAGGGTCACTGTCATGATTTGACCTTCAAATGCCGTAGGATCCAGGTTGGTCCTGTTTTGATAGATGCTGCAGAGGCTATAGAGTGTGATGGGGGCGAGGGTGGGGGACAGGTGGACCCATATGCTCTTAGCATAAGGGACTTTACATGGTTTCTTCTACTTCTGGGTCTCCATCTCTCTAAGTACCTTTGGCACCCACTGTGCCTTAACATTACCATCTGTGAATTGGACCAGGGAGTCTCACCCTCTTGGACCTCTATTTTAATCTTGTATCAGCCTGTATTTATCAAGCAGCTGTTATTGCAAAAAATGCTGAGCTACCATGAGGGGGTCAGAGGAGACAATAGGGATTCCTGGCTCAAAAGGATCTCATGATCTAGCAAAGGAAATGAGAATCATGGACAGGTGAGGTTGGTGAATCATGAGAGGGAGTAGAAACCTGGCGGAGGAGTTCAGAGGAGGGAGAGGGCATTTTGGGGAGGGCTCTTCAGAGGGGTCGGTTCAGCTGGGTTTTGCAGGGTAGGTAATGTCTGTGTGCAGAAGAAGAGGTTAGAGCGTCCCAGGAAGGAGGCAGCGTGAACCAAGATTGGGAGGTGGGGCTGTGCTTGGGGCCTGTGGGCTGTGGCTTGGAGCACAGATGCAATGCGCTTAGTCCCGAGCATGGCCCTGGAATGAATCCACCATGTGAAGGCATTCCTCCTGGTCCAGCCCCTCACCCCTTGCTGCAAATAGTTGGTATTCAGTGGCAGATGTGTTCACTCTCTTCATCTGCTCGTTGCTGGGTGTTAAGGTGTCATTTTTCCTCTCGCAGCACCCACAGCACTGCACGGTGCCATGCTCTCCTGACTCATCACATTTTGTGACCTGTCAGGTCGCAATCCAAGCACGTGACACTCCCACGTGGAACCCTGTGGGCTGAGGTGAAGGTGCTGGAGGTTGACAAGTCAGACTCAGCCACAGACATAAGGAGCCTTCCTGGTAGCATCTTCAGGAGGGGCTGAGGGAGACCTGGAGTTATGAGGGAATTCTACACACTCCCCCATTGCTGCAAAATCCCTTTTAGGCATCAGAGAGGTTCCACATCTCACCTCTGTCCTGGTCCCTGTACATCCGTGTCTCCTCCCCCTCACCCCCACCCCTGTGGTAAATCCTTGTTTCTGGCACCCCTGTAATCCGTGAATGGCACTGGATTATGAAGCTGTGTGTCTTTGGGCAAATTGCTATCTCTCTCTGGTCCTCATGTTCCCAGTCAGTACAGTGGTAGACTAGATCATTGATCACCATACCTTTACACTCTTTTCCTGTTGTGATTTTCTGTGATTCCAAGTCAGAGCCAATAGGAGTGACTTATAAAGGGTGGAGGGCACTGGGAACCAGATAGAAGGGCCTTGAAGACTTTCCAAGTGAAACGGGAAGTTTTAGCTCTGTGACCTCTGCCTCCTTTTTCTCTATATTTGATACCGTGTCATCCTCCACTGCTCTCAAAACAACCTGATTGTTCTTGTCTTGCTAGTAGCGAGTTAGAAAAAGAGTGAAGAGAAGGCAGACAACTTACAGGGAACGTGCATACGCTAAATGCTGCGCTGGCTCCTCCAAACACTTTATCTCCCTTAATTCTCACAAGATCACAAGGCATTGCTTTCATGATTCCCATTTCCCATGTGAGGCAAGTGAAGCTTAGAGAGGTGAACTTAATTTGTGAAAGGTCACCCAGTGAAATATAGGAAGGAGCAAAGTGGTCCTAAAAAAAAAAAAAACTTCACTCACTGTAAGACAGAATGCTTCCTATTTCTCTTTCCCAGGGGAGATTTGCATCCTAAAAAAAAAAAAAAAAGGGCATACCACTTAACCCTGGCAAATGACTTTATAAGAAGGGATGTATAGACAGAGCATCTGACTCACCCAGGTGGATGCCTGCCTGGGTACTTTTATCACACCTGCAGTGTGGACTTGAGCCCTCAGTCTATTTACTCCTTTTCTCAGCCCTAATCCAGAAAACACTGGATTTGGAATCAGGAAACCAGAGGTTGAATTCATGCTCTGCCCCTTGCTTAGATGGAAGATCTTGGGAAAGTGCAGTCACCCTTTGGGGCCTCAGATATCTCAGGTGAAAAATGAGCATTCTTCTACCTACTGTATCCATGTGGGTTTCTCATGAGGGCTACCAAGGCAGTGAATGAAAGCTCCGAGCTTACTGCCTGGCACACAAGTAGGCACTGGTGAAAGACCCTGTCTTCCTTCTGCATCAGTTTGTGGAATGGCAGAGAGGGGCGGGGAGAAAAACTCATTGACTGTTTGGATGTAATTTTTTTAAAAGAAAAGAAAAGAAACAGCAAATCCACAAAGAAACCAAGGGTGCATAGCGAAAGCTAAATGACAAAGAAAAACAGGCAAAAAAATGCAACGAGGAGGGTGGAAAATGGTTCAGGAGAGAATAGCTAAGGGTAATGAGAATCAATGCCATCAACCCTCCATCTGTTTTCAAATCTAATCTGAAATGATACGTTCTTCTCTCTTGCCAATATCTCTTTTTTAAAATTTATTTTTTTATACAGCAGGTCCTTCTTAGTCATCAGTTTTATACACATCACTGTATACGTGTCAATCCCAATTGCCCAATTCATCACACTACCACCCCCAGCCCCCTGCCGCTTTCCACCCTTGGTGTCCATACGTTTTTCCTCTACTTCTGTGTCTCAATTTCTGCTCTGCAAACAAGTTCATCTGTACCATTTTCTAGGTTCCACGTATATGCATTAATATACAGTATTTGTTTTTCTCTTTCTGACTTACTTCACTCTGTATGAGAGTCTCTAGATGCATCCACGTCTCTACAAATGACCCAGTTTTGTTCCTTTTTATGGCTGAGTAATATTTTATTGGATATATGTACCACATCTTCTTTATCCATTCGTCTGTCGATGAGTATTTAGGTTGCTTCCATGATCTGGCTATTGAAAATAGTGCTGCAGTGAACATTGGGGTGCATGTGTCTTTTTGAATTATGGTTTTCTCTGGATATACGCCCAGTAGTGGGATTGCTGGGTCATGTGGTAATTCTTTTTTTAGTTTTTTAAGGAACCTCCACACTGTTCTCCAGAGTGGCTGTATCAATTTACATTCTCACCAACAGTGCAAGAGGGTTCCCTTTTCTCCACACCCTTTCCAGCATTTGTTGTTTGTAGATTTTCTGATGATGTCCATTCTAACCAGTGTGAGGTGATACCTTACTGTAGTTTTGATTTGCATTTCTCTAATAATTAGTGATGTTGAGCAGCTTTGCATGTGCTTCTTGGCCATCTGTTTGTCTTCTATGGAGAAATGTCTATTTAGGTCTTCTGCCCATTTTTGGATTGGGTTGTTTGTTTTTTAAATATTGAGCTGCATGAGCTGTTTATATATTTTGGAGATTAATCCTTTATCCATTGATAAAAAAATTTGCAAATATTTTCTCGATTCTGAGGGTTGTCTTTTCATCTTGTTTATGGTTTCCTTTGCTGTGCAACAGCTTTTAAGTTTCGTTAGGTCCCATTTGTTTATTTTTGTTTTCAGTTCCATTACTCTAGGAGATGGATCAAAAAAGACCTTGCTGTGATTTATGTCAAACAGTGTTTTTCCTATGTTTTCCTCTAAGAGTTTTATAGTGCCCGGTCTTACATTTAGGTCTCTAATCCATTTTGAGTTTATTTTTGTGTACGGTATTAGGGAGTGTTCTAATTTCATTCTTTTACATGTAGTTGTCCAGTTTTCCCAGCACCACTTATTGAAGAGACTGTCTTTTCTCTATTGTATATCTTTGCCTCCTTTGTCATAGATTAGTTGACCATGGGTGCGTGGGTTTATCTCTCGGCTTTCTGTCCTGCTCCATTGATCTATATTTCTGTTTTTATGCCAGTACCATATTGTCTTGATTACTGTAGTTTTGTAGTATAGTCTGAAGTCGGAGTCTGATTCCTCCAGCTCCGTTTTTTCCCCTCAAGACTGCTTTGGCTATTTGGGGTCTTTTGTGTCTCCATACAAATTTTAAGATTTTTTGTTCTAGTTCTGTAAAAAACTAGTGTCATTGGTAATTTGATAGGGATTGCATTGACTCTGGAGATTGCTTTGGGTAGTATAGTCATTTTCACAATATTGATTCTTCCAATCCGAGAACATGGTATATCTCTCCGTCTGTTGGTATCATCTTTAATTTCTTTCATCAGTGTCTTATAGTTTTCTGCATACAGGTCTTTTGTCTCCTTAGGTAGGTTTATTCCTAGATATATTCTTCTTCTTGTTGCAATGGTAAATGGGAGTTTCCTTAATCTCTCTTTCAGATTTTTCATCATTAGTGTATAGGAATGCAAGAGATTTCTGTGCATTAATTTTGTATCCTGAAACTTTACCAAATTTATTGATTAGCTCTAGTAGTTTTCTCGTGGCATCTTTATGATTCTCCAAGTATAGCAGCATGTCATCTGCAAACAGTGACAGTTTTACTTCTTCTTTTCCAATCTGTATTCCTTTTATTTCTTTTTCTTCTCTGATTGTCATGGCTAGGACTCCCAAAACTATGTTGAATAATAGTGGTGAGAGTGGACATCCTTGTCTTGTTCCTGATCATAGAGGAAATGCTTTCAGTTTTTCACCATTGAGAATGATGTTTGCTGTGGGTTTGTCGTATATGGCCTTTATTATGTTGAAGTAGGTTCCCTCTGTGCCCACTGTCTGGAGAGTTTTTATCATAAAGAGATGTTGAATTTTGTCAAAAGTTTTTTCTGCATCTATTGAGGTGATCATATGTCTTTTATTCTTCAATTTGTTAATATGGTGTATCACATTGATTTGCATATATTGAAGAATCCTTGCATCCCTGGGATAAATCCCACTTGATCATGGTGTATGATGCTTTTAATGTGCTGTTGGATTCTGTTCGCTAATATTTTGTGGAGGATTTTTGCATGTATATTCATCAGTGATATTGGTGTGTAATTTTCAGTTTTTGTAGTATCTTTGTCTGGTTTTGGTATCAGGGTGATGGTGGCCTCATAGAATGAGTTTGGGCGTTTTCCTTCCTCTGCAGTTTTTTGGAAGAGTTTGAGAAGGGTTGGTTTTAGCTCTTCTCTAAACGTTTGATAGAATTTGCCTGTGAAGCCATCTGGTCCTGGGCTTTTGTTTGTTGGAAGATTTTTAATCACAGTTTCAATTTCATTACTTGTGATTGATCCGTTCATATTTTCTATTTCTTCCTGGTTCAGTCTTGGAAGGTTATACCTTTCTAAGAATTTGCCGTTTCTTTCAGGTTGTCCATTTTATTGGCATAGAGTTGCTTGTAGTAGTTTCTTAGGATGCTTTGTATTTCTGTGGTGTCGTAACTTCTCCTGTTTTCTTTCTAATTTTATTGACTTGAGTCCTCTCTCTCGTTTTCTTGATCGTTCTGGCTAAGCTTTATCAATTTTGTTTATCTTCTCAGAGAACCAGCTTTTAGTTTTATTGACCTTTGCTATTGTTTTCTTTGTTTCTATTTCATTTATTTCTTCTCTGACATTGATGATTCCTTTCCTTCTGCTAACTTTGGGTTTTGTTTGTTCTTCTTTCTCTAGTTCCTTTAGCTGTAACGTTAGATTGTTTATTTGAGGTTTTCTTGTTTCTTGAGGTAGGCTTGTATAGCTGTAACCTTTCCTCTTAGAACTGCTTTTGCTGCATCCCATAGGTTTTGGATCGTCGTGTTTTCATTGTCATTTGTCTCTAGGTATTTTTTGATTTCCTCTTTGATTTCTTCAGTGATCTCTTGGTTATTTAGTAACGTATTGTTTAGCCTCCATGTATTTGTGTTTTTTACATTTTTTCCCCTGTAATTCATTTCTAATCTCATAGTGTTGTGGTCAGAAAAGATACTTGATAATGATTTCAATTTTCTTAAATTTACTGAGGTTTATTTTGTGACCCATGATATGATCTATCCTGGATAATGTTCTGTGTACACTTGAGAAGAAAGTATAATCTGCTGTTTTTGGATGGAATATCCTATAAATATCAATTAAAGCTATCTGGTCTATAGTGTCATTTAAAGCTTGTGTTTCCTTATCAATTTTCTGTTTGGATGATCTGTCCATTGGTGTAAGTGAGGTGTTAAAGTCCCCCACTATTACTGTGTTACTGTTGATTTCCTCTTTTATAGCTGTTAGCAGTTGCTTTATGTATTGAGGTGCTCCTATGTTGGGTGTGTATATATTTATAATTATTATATCTTCTTCTTAGATTGATCCCTTGACCATTATGTAGTCTCTTCCTTGTCTCTTGTAACATTCTTTATTTTAAAGTCTATTGTATCTGATATGAGTTTTGCTACTCCAGCTTTCTTCTGATTTCCATTTGCACGGAATATCTTTTTCCATCTCCTCACTTTCAGTCTTTTTGTGTGCCTAGGTATGAAGTGGGTCTCTTGTAGACAGCATACAGATGGGTCTTATTTTTGTATCCATTCAGCAAGCCTGTGTCTTTTGGTTGGAACATTTAATCCATTCACGTTTTAGGTAATTATCAATATGTATGTTCCTATGACCATTTTCTTAATTGTCTTGGGTTTGTTTTTGTAGGTCCTTTTCGTCTCTTGTGTTTCCCACTTCGAGAAGTTCCTTTAGCATTTTTTGTAGGGCTGGTTTGGTGGTGCTGAATTCAGAATTCTCTGAATTCTCTTAGCTTTTAGTTGTCCGTAAAGCTTTTGATTTCTCCATTGAATCTGAATGAGATCCTTGCCGGGTAGAGTAATCTTGGTTGTAGGTTCTTCCCTTTCATCACTTTAAGCGTATCATGCCACTCCCTTCTGGCTTGTAGAGTTTCTGCTGAGAAATCAGCTGTTAACCTTATGGGAGTTCCCTTGTATGTTATTTGTTGTTTTTCCCTTGCTGCTTTCAATAATTTTCTTTGTCTTTAATTTTTGCCATTTTGATTGCTATGTGTCTCATCGTGTTTCTCCTTGGGTTTATCCTGTATGGGACTCTCTGTGCTTCCTGGACTTGGGTGGCTATTTCCTTTCCCATCTTAGGGAATTTTTCGACTATAATCTGTTCGAATATTTTCTTGGGTCATTTATCTGTCTCTTCTCCTTCTGGGACCCCTATAACACGAATGTCGTTGCGTTTCATGTTGTCCCAGAGGTCTCTTAGGCTGTCTTCGTTTCTTTTCATTCTTTTTTCTTTATTCTGTTCCGCAGCAGTGAATTCCACCATTCTGTCTTCCAGGTCACTTATCCGTTCTTCTGCCTCAGTTATTCTGCTATTGATTCCTTCTAGTGTAGTTTTCATTTCAGTTATTGTATTGTTCATCTCTGTTTGTTCTTTAATTCTTCTAGTTCTTTGTTAAACATTTCTTGCATCTCCTTGATCTTTGCCTCTATTGTTTTCCCAAAGTCCTGGATCATCTTCACTATCATTTTTCTCAATTCTCTTTCTGGAAGATTGCCTATCTCCATTTCATTTAGTCGTTTTTCTGGGGTTTTATCTTTTTCCTTCATCTGGCACATAGCCCTCTGCCTTTTCATCTTGTCTGTCTTTCTGTGAATGTCTTTTTTGTTCCACAGGCTGCAGGATTGTAGTTCTTCTTGCTTCTGCCGTCTGCCCTCTCGCCGATATCTCTTAATTCTCTCCTCCCCTCCCTTATTTAACCAGGTATAACTATATTAGTTATCTCCACCATGTGGCTGGGGAAAACAGTTTTGTGTAAAAGATGCATTTCCTAAAGGGTGGGAATGGGCAGATTGGAGGCAAAGGCAGAGATGAATGCTGACAGATGGGGGCTGGGAAGGAGGGGGTCTGAGGTTCTCCTGGGACTTTCTCTTCCAGTTGCTGCTGCTGGGCCTGGCTGTGTTACTGCCCCTGCCATCTCTCTACCTTCTGTCCGTGCCCTCCCTAGGGGGCTTCCTAAACCTAGCACCACCGTGATGCCATCATGCAGGCATTTAACCTCAGCATACATCAGGATCTCGACCTATAAAATGTCCAGCTTATAAGCTCTTCCTGCTGGCCTCATCCAAACCTTTGATAAACGAGGAGCGTTAACTCAACTCTCTTGCGTGTTCTCGTGACATCCTGTGCATACTCTCTTATGGCACCAGAGGGTGGTCTCTGTTGATTTCCCTTTTCTGCTCTCCTAGATTATAATTTACTGAGGACAGGAAACTTATAAAATGTGTATCGAGTGGTATGTTTATTCAACAAGTATTTATTGAACCCCTGCTGTATGCTAAGGACTGAGGATAGCAATTACCTAGACAGACACAATTCTCTGCCATGAATGAATGAATGAATAAGTGGATGAATGAATGAATGAATGGAAGCAAGAGGAAATGGTGCTGCTGTTGCTTAGTGGGAACAGAGGAGAATTCAGACTGGAATGGAAGGTCTGTGAAGGCAGCAATGAAATGCATCTTTTTCTCCAATCTATCCACAAAACCTCACATTGTGCCTGGACCATTTTAGACAGTCAATAAATATTTATGGTAAGGTACATTGTTGAATGATGGGAATCATGATTGTATTTGCTTTCAGGACTAGCCATGGGACTTTGCAGATTTCTAAGCACATTGCTAGGTATGACCTTATTTTCTCTCAGTTCTACATTAGATGTGATGTAAGTAGGACAGATCGTGACACCCCACCACCACCGGCCACACACACTTTACAAAGAAAGAAAGAAAATCATAGAAGCTTTGTGATTTGTCCTCAGGTAAACTGTCCAGTTGGCACAGAGGTATCACACAAACCTACGCTTCCAACTCCAAATTTAGTGTTTCTTTCAGTAACCCAGGCTGTGTGATTATTGATGAAATCAGAAACATAGGAATATATCCATCCATCCGTCCATCCATCCGTCCATCCATCCATCCATCCATCCACCCATCCATCCATCCGTCCATCCAACCATCCACCCATCCATATATCTAGGCATACATCCATCTGTCCATCTTTGTCTATCCATTCATCTATCCATCCGTCAGTCCATCCATCCATCCATCCACCCACCCATCCACCCATCCACCCACCCATCCACCCACCCATCCACCCACCCACCCATCCACCCACCCATCCACCCATCCATCCACCCATCCACCCATCCATCCACCCATCCACCCATCCACCCATCCATCCACCCACCCATCCACCCATCCATCCACCCATCCACCCATCCATCCACCCACCCATCCACCCATCCATCCACCCATCCACCCATCCATCCACCCATCCACCCACCCATCCACCCATCCACCCACCCACCCACCCATCCACCCACCCATCCACCCATCCACCCACCCATCCACCCATCCATCCACCCATCCACCCATCCATCCACCCATCCGTATATCCAACAATACATCCATCTGTCCATTCATCTATCCATCTTTGTCTGTCCATTTGTCTATCCGTCCATCCATCCATCCATCCATCCATCCATCCTTTCCTTTTCATTTATAGCATTTGAAGAGATTCATTAGCCTCTGAAGTAGGACTTGGTCTGATTGCATGAGGGAGTCCCAAGTTGGACTTAACACTTTTTATTCTGCTGGCAGATTGTCCATAGGTATAGCATGGTAACCCCCATTTTACTTTCCTCTCTACAGAATGCTGTATCAGTCTCTCTGTGTTTCCTCTGCAATGATGAGCTTCCATATTTTCTACTGGCTTCCTCCCACTTCACTCCTCTGCTCACGTGCAACCTTCCTGCCTTCTTGTCCTTGTGCCACTCCTCCATCTGAAATATCCTTTACTATGTGGGTACCTGTTGAAATTTTGTCCATCCTTTAAGACTCCTCTCTGAATACTTTCTAGATTCAGCCAGATGTTCTCTCCTCTGCTCTAAGCTTCCTGTTTTGATTTATAGCTACTTATAGCCTTATTTTTTTCCATTCCTTGGACTGAGCTCCTGAGGATAGAGTTTCTTTATGCCAGACCTCAGAAAAGGTTGGTCGACTAAGTGAATTTTAAGGTGAGCACATATTTGCATCTGCTACAGAGGTAATATATATTCAGTGTAGAAAATGTAGAGAAAAATGAATCATAACATGATTAAAATCACCTCTGATCCCCCCAATCTTGATGTTCCAGTGTTTTTCTTCCCAGCTGTATATGCATATACTTATCTCTAAACAGAATCATAGGACCGTGTATTTTCTATATAAACTTCCTCTGCTGCTCCATAAGAATGCAACCTCCTTGAAAGTTAAAGTTCTGTCTTTCTCTTCATTTGCATTCTTCAGGGTGCTTAAACTTGAGCCAGTTGTTGAATACATTTCTGTAGAGTGGTTATATGGGCATCAAGCCGTCATTAGCTTCCTGAGTTGCCATCTCCTTTCTCTGTCGTCTGGGGATGCGCATCTGAATTCAGATATGAGGACAGCTCAGTTCAACTCACTAAAGATTTATGGAACCTTCTTCTCTGTATTCGACTACCGTGTCAGGCATGAGGGCACATGAATGGCTCTGATGTATCCCTGCACTAGAGCCCAGTGAGAGAAGTCAGCTGTATAAACAGACCATTTTAACATAGATAAATACCATGTTACAATAAGATGCTATCACCTGTGTATATGAAGTAATATGTAACAAATGGAACTGTGGAATGCTCACTGAGGATCAAGATTAATGTTAAAAGCTAATTTGTTTGTATTATCTCATTTAATTCTCACGACAGCCCTACTAAGCAGGTGCTGTTAATATTATTCTCATTTGATAGATGGGGAAACTGAAGCATGAAGAAGCCAAAAAGCTTGTCCAAAGACATACAACTTGAACACAGGGGAACTGGGGTTCAAAATCCAGCAGTTGGTCTCCAGTCTATAATGTTATGCAGCAGGCAGTATTTCCTCCTAATGGAAGCATAAAGAGGGGGTCATACGGGGGTCAAGGAAGTCTTCCAGAATGAGGGGTGGGGTTTGGTAGGAAAGGTTATACCAAGCTCTGAGAAAATGTCTTCAAAGATGTTGAAGTAAGAAACAGGATAGTGTGTATGGAAGATTATGTAAGTATTTGATCAGATTTAACATATAAGTGCAAAGAAAGGAGTGAAATAAGGTAAGGCAGGGGAGAAATGCAGGTGCCAGGTTGGCGAAATTAGGTTTTATCCTAAGGGAAATCAAGAGCCATTGAAAGGTTTTCAGCAAAGGAGTGACATGAGCATATTTATAAGTTAGACATGTAATCGTGGTAGCCCTTTAAAGGATGGCTGGAAGGAAAGAAGCCTGGGAGCAAGGATAATAGTTGGGGCTACTCGGTAGTCTCCATTTGCCCCTTGAGATCCACTCTCCATGCTTTTCCCCCCTGCTGTGTGCCTTGGAAGGCTGACCCGTATGATTTGCTTCACTGGAGCACCCTTGGATGTTTGGTTGGGGTTTGTCCACGTTAGGCACCTGCAAGAGATTAGCAGGTACAAAGAGGGTGAGGTTGAAGCATTTATTACCCTGTCACCTCCATGCTTGGCCATGCCTTGTCAGAGTTAGGTTATTCTGCTGGATTATACTGAGGTAGGAGAGAGGTGGGCCCCAGGCTGAGCAGCTGCAACCAGTCTCCTGCTGACACTTTGAGATAAGATACTAGCAGGTGCATTGGGCCCTGATTGGGTGGGTGCAAAGAGACCAATTTCCTCATTCTTGTGGTCAAGGGGATTTCCCAGCCCGACACATGTGCAGAGAGTCTGGGGGGAGCCCAAGGAGCGAGGCGACACCAGCCCTTAATATGTCCTCCCATATGTCCAACCTCCCAGAAACCTTCACGTTGGAATCCATCTTGGCTGGGAGATGTGCACACCCACCAGGAAGGACCCTGAGTCAGGCCAAATATGGGCACAAGCAAGATGATTGGCCAGAGACCACCTGGAAGACTGCCTCCCCCATAAGCGACCTTCGTTGCTCCTCTTGGGGGCAACTCCCTCTGAGTTCACCTGTGTGCTCTTCCACATGCGCACTGCTTCTCATAAATGCTTTATCTGTTTCACAGTCTTGATCTCTTTGCTAAATTCTTTCTTCAAAGAAGACAAGGACTGAGGTCCTTCTTCCAGCCGCCTCACCCCTGAATTCAATACTACCTGAAAGCCACAGCAGCTGACTAGCAGCCCTTTCCTACAGCTATGGCTCTTTCAGGGTGATAGAACCCTCCCTTCCTTTGCCCCTTCAGGCCTAGGATGGTGACAGCTCCTTGCTGTTACCGGCTTTGAGATGCTTCATCATTGGTTGGCCTTAACCCTGCCTGTGATGATTAATTTCATATGTCAACTTGACTGGGCTAAGGGATTTCCAGAGAGCTGGCAAAACATTACTTCTGAGCTCGTCTGTGAGGGTGTTTCTGGAAGAGATTAGCATCTGAATGGGTAGACTAAGTAAAGGATAAAGGCCTTTGTCAGTGCAGGTGGGCATCATCTAGTCCCTCTAGGGCCTGAATAGAACGGAAAGGTGGAGGACGGGGAGATTTGCTCTCTGCCTGAGCCAGGACACATCTGTTCTTGCCCCCTGAAATTAGTCCTCGATTCTCAGGCCTTTGGCTCAGACTGGGACTTACACCATTGGCTCCCCTGGTTCTCAGTCCTTTGGGTTTGGACTGGAACCACACCACTGGCTCTCCTGGGCCTCCAGCTTGAAGATGGCAGACGGTGGGACTTCTTAGCCTCCGTAATCATGTGGGCGAGCCCCTCATAATAAGTCTCTTTCTATATATCTATATATGTTCTATCGCTTCTGCGTCTCTGAGAACCCTAAGACACTTCCAAAGCCTTTGTAAATGGTCCCATTATTAAACACTTCTCAGTCACCTTACTGAGTGTGTCTTCTCTTTTCTGATGAGACACTGACTGGCACAGAGCCATTTGAAGCAGTCCACAAGAGAGATGATAAAGGTTTGCAGTAAGGCAACCACTTAGAGATAACAATGTAGAGATTGATATTGTAGAGATGATAAGGAAGGGTGTGTATTTGAGATGTATTTCCCAAGCCCACTCCTCATGACTTACTGTGTAGAGGCTGGAACAGCTAATGTCAGGGGTGCGTGAAGTCAATGTCACTACCTTTCCCAGCTCTCCTTCTACCTAGGCTGTGAGTTCATCTCACAGAACGTCTGCTTTCCCCCTCATGGCGAGGCAAAGACCATTTGCAAACTCATCAGAAGCGCTCTCTGGCCTTAACGTGAATAATCTGCAGGAGGGTCAGCTGGTGCTGTGGAATCTGAAGACGGGTTAGTTAGCCACTTGGGAGACGTTACCAAGATGGCTGGTGAACAGAAGAGCTGCTTATTTTCATAATGACCTTCAGGAATTAAATAAAAATACAATGAGTGCCATAGATTAGGGAGAACAAGCCAATTAAAACCACAACACGCCTTTGGGATTTTTTATTTCTTTTCCAGGAGGCTGAAAGGCATCCGTGGCTGCTGAGGCAGGGTGGAGGTCTTTCCAGAATCACTGATGAAGGCTGATCCCCTTGCTTGGCTTGAGCGGGCGGTGGAGGGGATTTGAGCCTATTGAATATTTCACGAGTTGCAGCCCATGTGGGGAGAACAGTGAAAGGTGAAGAGGCAATGCCTGGGTTTCTTTACAATTCCAATATAAAACTAAGCTCTTCGGGGTGGGAGGGAGGCAGGCATTGGAATCAGTCTACCGCCGGAAGGCATGGTGCACCAATTCTCCCACTTTAATATCTGCTGTTTCATTTTATATTCATCATGTCAGCATAATCTGCCTTTATGGGAATCATCTTTGTTGCCAACCAAATGCATTTAGTCCCCCTTTTGCTTTAAGTTTGATTGTAATATGACTTGAAGTCTTCAATGAAATGTTTATATGCAGGGGCTAGGGGAAGAGGAGAGGGAAAATGCAATTGGAAAATCAATCATCAGGGAATTTCAAGAACCTAGCCTTGGTTATGCTACTATTTCTTTGACCTGTTTTTAATGGACCCAGGACCGGCTCTCGGAGCAAATCTACCCGCTGATTCCCTACTGCATGCTGAAAAAAGTATACTCTGTTGCTGGACACCCAAAGCTCTTAACTCTGTGTCTGAACCATATTCCCGACCTGACATTCTACTGCCCTCCTTCTGGTGCGTGTGGCTTCACTGCCCTGAGATACCCAGCCACCCAGCCCATCTCTCTGCCTCCTTCTCTGCTCCGAGGGCTAACAAGATGCCCATCCTCTGCAACACTCATGTTACCACGTTTTGGGAGTGGTTCTTGGTCTCAAAGCTAGGAAAGTCCTGTCCCGCCCTCGAGTTCCCAGTGGACCTTTACTTCTTCTTTATTTCCCTAATGAAACTCAACACTGCTTTCATTATCTTATTACGGATATGTATAAACACATGTGTGCATGAGTGTATGTGTGTGTGTATTCATCATTCAGCAATTCAGTTTTTGTTTTTTTGTTTGTTTGTTTTTTAATTTATATGTGCCGAAGTACTTGAAATGTGGCAGGAATAAGACACACGGGGTTCCTGCCATCCTGGAGAGACAGGTATTAAATGCATGTTCTAGAAAATACATGAAGTAAAATTCTAAGAGTGATAAGTTCCATAGAAAGTGTTTGTAAAGGTGGTACAGTAGAGAGTGCATGTATATGGAGAGAAGTACTTTATTCTTTTTAATCTTTTTTTATTGAAGTATAGTTGATTTACAATGTCATGTTAGTGTCACGTCTACAGCACAGTGATTCAGTTTTGTATATATTTTTCAGATTCTTTTCCCTTATAGGTTATTACAAAACATTGAGTATATTTCCCTGTGCTATACAGTAAGTCCTTGTTGTGTATCTGTTTTATATATAGTAGTGTGTATATGTTAATCCTAAACTCCTAATTTATCCCTCCCCCTCTTCCCCTTTGGTAACCACAGTTTGTTTTCTATATCTATGGATCTATTTCTGTTTTGTAAGTAAGTTAATTTGTATCTTTTTTTAATTTTAGATTCCATATATAAGCAGTGCTGTAGGATATTTGTCTTTGGCTTACTTCAGTTAGTATGATAATCGCTATGTCCATCCATGTTGCTGCAAATGGTATTATTTCCTTCTTTTAATGGCTGAGTAATATTCCTTTGTGGATATGTACCACATCTTCTTTATCCATTCATCTATCAATGGGCACTTAGATTTCTTCCACGTCTTGGCTATTGTAAAGAATGCTGCTATGAACATAGGGGTGCATGGATCTTTTCGAATTATAGTTTTGGAGAGGAGTACTTTACGTAAGAGTGGCATGGCCTCTCTGAGTAGGTGTTAGTTGGACTGAGAGACAAAGGCTGAGAAGAAGCCAGCTTGCGGGCTTTGGGTGGAGAGTTCCAGAGACACTGGACAGAAAGTCTGTATGTGCTGAGACAAGAGGAAGCCTGGCCTGTGTGAGGAGTAGTTGTAATTCCTGTAGAGCTGGGGTATGCTATGAGCAGATGATGTGAGAGGTGGATCAGGATGCCGCATGGTGTCCTGGGTCACATTAAATGGAAAGTGTGCACATGTGTGGACAGTGACATGGGGCAGGGGTAGAATTTCTGCCATTAAAGGACTGTGGGCTTCCCGAAGGCAAAGCTATGTTTCATTTCACTCCAGATTCCAAGCTACTAAGCCACCTGCTATTGAGTAAGTCCTCGGTACGGTGTGTTGAGTGTCTAAACAAAGAAACACATGAATAAATGAATGAATGAGAGAACAAATGACCAAGACCTCCTGCTTCCGCTGAGGCAGTTTTCCCTCTGAGGTTTCATGCCCCATCTCCCCTCCCAGCAATAGTTTGTTTTTTTTCCCTCTTTGTAATAGAGTAAGGCCAGAGCTGTTCTTGTGATTCAATATTTACTGTGTTTCACACACTGCTATTATCATTTAGCGTTTACTGTCTGCTGACTGTGCACTCATCGCCGTAGCAAACAAAGAGCTCCATTGGTTTATGGGCTAATTTAGTCAAGGAAAAGGAGATGTTATAAGAGCAACTGGCATAGTAGAAATTATATAGACTGGAAATCCACTGGGTCCAGCTGGGTACCAGTTCACCAGTGACCTTAAGCAAGTGACTAACCCTGCGTGACCCTCTGTTTTCTAATCTGATCACGGGGATGGCGGCAAGCTCCTTTAATGGTGGGGTTGCAGGCACAGGTGGGGAGAGCTCCAGAAGTAAGGGGTGCAGATTTCAGGAAGGATTCCTCCGCTTCCTCTACCTGCTTCTGTACCAGGCTGTGTCAACCAGATGTGGCCTGCCTTGGGGCTCTCTGCCGGTGCCATTTCAGGGACTCTTAGCACAGTAAGTGCCTGCCCAGCTGACAGCACACAGATCCTCCTTCTTGAGCTGCTTAATGAGAGACAGCAATTTCCAGAGGCAAATCCCAGCGCTGGGTTCCCTGGACGTCTGGTTCTGGCTTTGATGCACAGAGAGAAAAACGAGCAAAGGCACTGAGCAAGGCCATTCACCATAATGTCTTCACGTTGCCTTGGCCCAGCTGGCTGGCTGCCGGAGAAGCTTCTGCCACGTCCTCCGATGCTGAGGCTGGGAGGCTGGGGAGAGGAGGTGCTGGGGAGAGATGTGCTTCATAGACTAGGCTCCCAGCCAGTCTCCTCCCCGGGGCCACACAGTGTGCTCTGGGGGCCCTTTGGGGCCTAAGTTCTAGGAGCCGATGTACTCCTGAGATGATCTCAGCCCTCCTCCACTCTTACTGCAGCAAGGGAAGCCCAAGCAGGTTTTCACTTGGACTCATAACTTACTATATTCCAGCCACTTTGTCTTTGCCTTGGGATGAGGTGGGAGGCTGTTGGTTTAGAGCAGAGTGGTGACGTGAGCTGACTTATGCTGTGGCAGGATTCTTCTGGCTTCTGGTTGAGCATAGACAGAAGAGGCAAGGGTGGAAGAAAAGAGTCAAGTTGAAGAGCCCTTGCAGGAAGGCAGGCAAGAGAGGAGGGTGGGTGTCTTGGCCCAGGTGGCTTGCGGTAGAGGAGCTGAGAAGGGTTGCATTGCGGATGCCTTTTGAAGGATTTCCTGATGGACTGGATGAAGAGTGGGAGAGAAAGCAGGCAATCAAGAATGTCTCAAGAGCGCCTGAAGGGTGCATTAGATCCTGTCCCTATTAATAATAGTAATAATGATCATAAATGTTAATAGCTAACTTTTTATAGCACTTATTAAGGGCCAGATGCTCTTCCCCTAAGGACTTTTTTTTTCCGAAGAACATGAGTAACTTTTTTTTTTTTTAAATTAATTATTTTTGGCTGTGTTGGGTCCTCATTTCTGTGCGAGGGCTTCCTCTAGTTGCGGTGAGCGGGGGCCACTCTTCATCGCGGTGCGCGGGCCTCTCACTGTCGCGGCCTCTCTTGTTGTGGAGCACAGGCTCCAGACGCACAGGCTCAGTAGTTGGGGCTCACGGGCCCAGTTGCTCTGCGGCGTGTGGGATCCTCCCAGACCAGGGCTCAAACCCGTGTCCCCTGCATCGGCAGGCGGATTCTCAACCACTGCGCCACCAGGGAAGCCACCCTAAGGACTTTTGATTGTGAAATTGAAGGAGTTAGAGTCTACTGGGAATGGACCATATAAGAATAATTCAGTAGAATTTGGTGAGCAAATATCATCATCTCATCTCAAGGTGACTCTTTCATTCAGTGTCACCAGGTGTGATGGGGGCTGCCGTGGGCATGGGTTGAGCTGACTAGATAAGAAGTTCTAACTCGTCTTCCTCATCAATCCTCCCCAAGCTCATGTCTGTGTGCATGTACTTGAGGTCTGTGGGGACTGTAGAAATACTGTCTCTAGGTCAGCTCTATAGCTCCGTCCAGAGGTCCAAGCGTTAGACGCTATTAAGGCCACTTGTCTATTGATGGATTGATTGCCTCTGTTTCCTATAGTAACTCTCACTTGAGGAAAGATCTGATAATTCACCAACCCCATCACCCTTCCCCTTCATTCACAGGACAGACTGATAGGCCTTGCCCTTCAAAATATTTTCAGGGACACATCCCTTTAGCAGACAGCACTAGGAAAAGGTTGTATGATCCCACTGCAAGGATGCTTTTGGTACTGTATGCTCTCACCCTTCTTAATAAGAAGCTATATTGGTACAATTACATTGACTGGAAGTACTATTAAAGTGATACTTATTATTTTTAAAGCATTTTCAGAGGGAAAAACAGCATAGAGGCAAGAGTTAGGAAGTTCAAGTCAGGTGACCTTACAATTGACTAGAAAGTCCTAACTTCCCATTGGGTATATGAGAACATTGTAGTAGGAAAGAGGGTTTTGAAGTATTTTTAAGCCATGGAAACCTTTGTGCCAGTACTTCCTGGCTTGAGAGTACAGTATATACAATATGAGGGAAAAAATGGAGTGGCTCTGACTGAAGCAGGAGAAATGGCTCAGAACAGCCCACTTACCAGGCTCCTTTCCCTTAAAGGCTGATCCTGAGGCACCTCAGCTGGGCCAGATGCTCTTTTGGGCCTTCCCGGCTCTGAGGTTCTGCGTTTCTGCCATGAGCATTTCCAACTCAGCTTCTGAAGAGTTCGCACTCTGAACTCCCACTCTTCAGAGATGTCCTTCCTTCACCTTATAGTTCCGTGGCCTCAGAAGAACGTAAGCACGTTCACCTCTTGCTTAGTTCGCCTCCACTGTTGGAGTAGAATGAATACCTTATCATGCATGCTGGTATCAAAAGGGCACCAGGCAGACCTGGGTTCAAATCCTGCCTCTGCCACTCTGTTGTTTGGGGATAACCTTGGCTACAGTTGACTCATCTGTAAATGGAAGTGATGATCTCTGGCTCAGAGATTCCATGTGGGGAGAGGCATCCTGGTACAGGTAGGTGCCTTCAGAGCTCCTGAATACATGTGGCCCCTCTCCTCCCTGGAGCGCTGAGGCCAGACCTGCCGCTCACCCAGCACCTTGGGTCTTGTCTTGCAGAGATGTCAGGCACGGCAGCGGACATCTCACTGGTGCACTGGAGACAGCAGTGGCTGGAAAACGGCACCTTGTACTTCCACGTCTCCATGAGCAGCTCCGGGCAGCTGGCCCGGGCCACTGCCCCCACCCTCCAGGAGCCCTCAGAGATTGTAGAGGAGCAGATGCACATCCTCCACATTTCTGTGATGGTGAGTGAGTGGGAATGCAGTGGGGGCTTTGGGGGGTGGGTAAAGGGAAGGGCGCGTGGAGAGACTGTGGCAGGAGTCAGGGGATGCCCAGCAGGTGGAGGGAAGGAGCTGGCCAAGTGCGAGAGGTTAGAATGATAAACAGAAGGTCGGATGGATCCCACGGTGTCACTTGGATTGATGCATACTCGTCCATCATCTGTCAGCTGTGACAAACTAATTGTGCTTCAGAGGAGAAAATAAAGGGTCTCCAACTCCTTGGCCTTTTGGCTGACATCTCTGGGAACAGCTGTTTAACATCTGTCACGTGCTTGACCTGCTTTGCCGAGGGCTGAGATTCAGCGCTCCACAACCGGCCATTCCAAGAATGACAGAACAAACAAAATTGGAACGGGGCTGCCCTTCCCCAAGTGCCCTTGATGTGCCAGGTGCTTTAACTCTCACAACACCCCCTGCAGTGTAGACCGTGCATGGTGGTCCCTGGAGCTGGACTGGGCATAGCCGGGGCTGTCACACAACAAAGCCCCCCCCATTACCCTCACTTTATAGCTGTGAATACTGAGTCAGAGGGGTAGAGAAACTTACCCAAGGTCACATAGCTAGGAAGAGATGGAGCTGCTCTTGGGTATTTGAACCCATGTGTATCTGGCTACAAAAACTGAACTATGTCCTCTACACTCTCTCTCTCTCAATGCAAGAATTTTTTGACTATCCACCATGTGTGAAGCACTGCACCAGGCACATTCATGGACATGATTTCATTGCATTCTCACCAAGAAGTCAGACATGTCACTTCCATGTTAGACATGAAGTTATGGACACATAGAGATCTGTTGCCTGTTGGCCCCAGGGTCTGGAACACTCTGAGGCTGCTGCCTCCCCAGAAAAGCACGCTAGGACAGAAATCACCTGAACGGTAAAGTGTATGTAGATTCACATCAATGATGTATTAGAAAAGCTGTAATTAATGGCTTTGCACAGTAGATAGAAAAAGTGCAATGTGAGCATGTACGGGGTCTAACTGGCTCAAGAAGAGATCAGATAATAGCTACAGCTGACATCCCTCTAGTGCTTTCACTCCTGAAGCTGTTCTTACGTTATTTCCCCCTTTTTACCTTTAGCACAGCTCTACCAGATGCAAGAGGGTAGGAAAAGTTATTCCCAACCTATGTGTGAGAAAGGTAGGGCTCAGAGAGGCAGAGTGATTGACCTAAGGCCACTCAGCAAAATAGGGCTCTAACCCAGCCCTTCATTTCTTCCTTCCATTCAATAGTCAGCAGTACTTACCAAGAGCCTACAATGGAGCAGATCTTGCCTTTTGGTCTCTGTTCTCCTGGTCCCTCTTCAACCTGCACTGTGCATTAGACATTCTCATTAGGGCTGAGTAAGTGCCTGGAAATGTTCTCTTTTTGGAAAAACACACACATACCCCAGCCAGACAGCGACGTTAAATTTGGACCTAACGCATGCTCGTCACGTGGAGGAACGAATCAAGGCCTTTGTGTTATTCATGGAATGAGTGTGATAGACTTTCCCCATTTTTATATTTAGCGAGTGATGCAGCCACACGCCAAGCCAAGTGGGTGCCTGCATGCTAAGTCTGGGCTGCAAGTTTGTAAGCACCCTCTCAGGGTACTTGCTGAGTTCCTCAGAGGGCCCGGGACACCAGCTGATGGGCATGACGGCTCTTCTTTTAGTCTGAGTGAGACTCGGTTTGAACTAATATTTATTAAGCATTTTCTGTTCGGCATGGCGTTTACTCACCTACGTCCTTCCCATAACCCAGTGACCTAGACAGTATTATCTCAATGATCAGTGAGTCCTGCATGGCCTTTCTCTGCTTCCATGCCCAGTGTTAGTGTTAGTGAAATCAGACCTCTCCCCAAAGACTGAAGGTGTTTCTTACTTTTTTCTGCTCAGTGAGTTTAGCTTGGAAAGAAGAACTCACTGAGACCCAGATGTCGCTCCAGTTCCCTGTAATTCAGGATGTGGCTGGTGGAGTAGGTGGTGTGGAGGTTGCCAGTCTCTAGACCCTCCCTGCCCGCAAGCTGGAGTGGCCCAAGGCTACCACCTTGTGGTCCCACCCATTCTTTCCCCCTTCAGTGCTCCCAAATCTTGATCTTTCCTGTCCTCACCTTACCCTCAGCAGACAGTCCTGTCCAGGAAACTTTGGTCCCCTTTGCATCCGTTGATGGCAGCCCAGCCTCTCAGAGGCGGGACATGCCTCAGAGAACCCTGCCCTCTACATAGAGGTAGGATGACATGGCTATAAGCATAGATACCTGAGCCCGAGTGCCTGGGTGTAAAGTTTCACTCTGCCACTTAGCACTCTGGGTGATGTTGGGTAAAGTATTTAACCCATGTATGCCATGTTTTGTCATCTATAAAAATGAGGATTATACTAATACTTACTGTGTATCGGAGCACTTGTATCAGAGGAGCTTGGCATACAAGGGCATTAGCTTTTATTATTAGGCACACTTTTATTATGGAGACGTGCTGATGTATTATACCCATTCATTTCACAGATGGATAAACTGAGGTCCAAATACAGACTAGGACTTGTCCAGGACCCCCAGCCAGACAGTGGGGCTTGGCCAGGAGGACAGACCTCTCCATGGCTCAGACTCTGTCCTTGCCGTTCTGGCCGCAGATAATTCAGCAAGAACAAAAAGAGTGTTTGGTTCTCCCCACTCCCGCCTTACCAATCTTTTTAATTTTTAAGACAAATCTTGAATCTTTTAGATTTTTAAATCCTAAACATTTAAAATGGCATTCATGGTGGCTGGGACCTGCCTTTCCATTTCAGAGATGAAAAATCTGAGATTCAGTGAGTTTAACTGACTTGCCTAAGGCTGCGTGGCTAACAAGAAAGCACTTCTGGGCCCAGGCTTTTCCAAGATTCCAAACTCATTTCACGGGGCTACTCAGGATACCGTGACTCTCCCTCTGTCAGACTTTGCATTGTTATCATCTTCGGTGAAGATCTGAGATGGTGTTGTGAGAAGACCAAATCATCCAGTCAAATCTCAGAGAAACCTGGAGGTCAGAGTCAATGTTTTCCATCCACTTTCCTCAGCATAAATATCCTGCCCACCCATGCAGGGCAACCAGTTCCAGCTCAGTCACTGGCACCTGCTACAATCCACGCCTACTGGAGTGGAACCAGCATGCCCTTTTGGGCTTGTTAAGCCCTGAGTTGAGCATCTACTTTATCCCAGAAGGTTACATCATCTGGCTATTAATATCCCAAGAGTCAGGCAACAAAGAGGTACTCGGTGAAACCCTGGGCAGAGGAAGAAAGTAGAGGGTCATTCATCTAGTCTGCAGCCCCGACTTCAGCTACTCAGAGCAGTCCCGTGCCTGCCTCAGCCATGCAGGGGGCACGGTGGATGCAGAGAACAGAGCAGAGGTTCGGAAGGCATGGTCTTTCTTGCTTCCTGCTTCCTGATGGTTTTACTCTTGGGAGTTCCATCACCTCTTTGAGTCTCAGTTTACCTATGAAACAACTGATCATACCAGTCTCACAGGGTTATTGAGAAGAGTGGAAGAAATATATAAATTGTACCTAGTATCTAGTCTGGCACATTGTGGGTATACAGTAAAGGTGGCTATTACTACTACCGGTGCAGCAATTTTCAAGGACTCTAATGTAGGAGTAAGGAGACATTGGATTGAGTCTTCTTTTTGCTGCTATCTTGCTATCTGATCTAGAGAAATATTCACAATACCTGACATTTACTGAGTATTCACTACATCCCAGCTAGTGTTCCAAATTTTGTTTTACATGCATTATTAAATTTAATCCTTACAACAGATTTTAAGGTGGATACTCTTGTTATGTTTACTTCACAGATGTGGAACCTGAGATGTTAATGATATCAATAGCTATTGGCGTGAGTTGGTTAAGGTTAAATGGTAAAACCAATATTTAGTTCTATAGCGGCAGACTCCAGATCCTCTGCTCTTTTTTTTTGTTTTTAACATCTTTATTGGGGTATAATTGCTTTACAATGGTGTGTTAGTTTCTGCTTTATAACAAAGTGAATCAGTTATACATATACATATGTTCCCATATGTCTTGCGTCTCCCTCCCTCCAGATCCTCTGCTCTTAATCTGTAAAGCAGACCATCATTTCTCTTCTCCCTGAATTAGTTGCTGACTTAAATTATAAAATGTTATGGACAAATTAATACAAAGACTCCCACCTTATGTGGAATCTGTGGGTGTGTTAAGGGGGGTTATGACTTGGGAGTCAACTCCAAGGTTAAACAGTATCTCTGTTGCTGGCTTTATGACCTTGGCCAAATCAACCTCATCATTCGTAAAACAGGAATAATATTTCCTAATTCTCAGATTTGTTTCTAAGTACTGAATGAGGTCACACACGCATAATAAAAACAATGGCTACCCTCACTGAGGACTTTCTGAATGCCAGGCACAGTCTAGGTGTGGTACCTGCAGCATTCCATTTAATTGTTCTGGTTCCTCTATAAGATGGATACTGTTCCTGTCCCTCATTTACAGATGAAGAACCTGGGAGCTAGTGAGATTTTATAACCTGCTGAAGTTCACATCACCAATGAGTACCAGAGCTGAGATTCCAACTCCAGTCTGCACAAATTAATAAGAATCTTTGCTCTTGGGCATGATTCTGCATGGTGCAGTGCCTGAAATTCAGTAAGTGCTCACGAAGTGGTAGCTGTCATTACCATGTTAGCTGTAGTGACAACAGTGGTGAATATTGTTGCCACAATGTTTTGAGCAAAGGGATGAAAGGAAATGTTTGATTTGATGAGTGAGAAGAGAAGACCTTGAGGACATGTTTCTTTCAAAGGGACCATTCCACAGAAAATGCCACAGATTTGTACTGGTGGGCCCCAGTGAGGAGGGCTTAGAAAGGACCAAGCTTCCAAAGTGTCTGAGCTCTCCAGAAATGGAGGGGACTGAGTCAGAGGGTAGTGAGGTCCTTGTCTTTGGGGGTATGCAAGCAAAGGCTAGAAGCCGTATTTGTCAGGACTTTGAGAGGAATAATAGTTAAATTAGATGACTACTGTATTCCTTCAAACTTGAAGATCTATGATTCTATGGCATAATATATAGAAAAACACTTTGAGGATTATAAACTGCCCCATAAATCTAAGAAATTATTATTACCATTCTCAATCAGTAGCTTTGTCTAAAGGATCTGTGTGATATGGGGATAGTACATTTTAAAGCTTTCTGTGAAAAATGGCTTTAGATCATTTCCCCAGTCATTGCATTTATTCATTCACAGCATATCATGCATTCCTTAGTTTATTGATTTAATCACTCCATCATGCAATGCTTTACTTGCCCACTAAACCCAACAATGAAAATCCTATCTGGTAGAAAAAAATAAAAAAGTAAAAGGCTCTAAAAAGTCAACCACAGGCTCAGAACAAGCCAACTCTGTGGGATTTGATCATTAAAAGCGGTCCTACGTTTTAAGTTGTATTCATGAAAAATGAGTTTTCCGAGCAACTAGTTTTAGAAGGTTCTAGGTGAGACTTGAAATATTGTGTTTACTTTTGGGGATCATATGTTAAGATAAACAATAACTGACTAGAAAATGTATGAGAAAATAGTCAAGACAGCGAAGAGTCTTAAAATAATGCTCACAAGCACTGTTATTATAATGCTTAGTTAGTGTTATAGTCATTGACAGATTGTTAACTCATTTAATCCTTACGATAATCCTAAATCAATAGATGTCATTATTACTCCTGTTCTACTTTTGAGAACATGTAGGCATAGAGAATGTAACTACCACGCAAGCCCTGTGGACCTGGTATCCCAAGGTTCGTCACTGACTTACCGGCCATGTGACTTGGGCATGGCCCTTCCCTCTGCTTCTTCCATTTCCTCATCTACAATGGAGTGAGGGTGGAAATACCTGCCAAAGAATGCTGTTGTCAGGATCACCTAAGATGATACACATAAAGCACATATGCTAGAGCCTGACACAGAGTCAGGTCGTCATAAGTGTTCAGACTCTGCTTTTTACAAGTGTATGTTTCCTAGGGCTGCCATCACAATGCACCATAAACTGAGTGACTTAAACAACAGAACTTTACTGCCTCACCGTCCTGTAGGCTAGAAATCTGAGATCAAGCTGTGGGCAGGCCAAGATGTGGATCTGTTCCAGACCCCTCCCCTAGCTTCTTACGGCACCTGGGCTTGTGGCAAGATAACCCTGTTCTTCCTGGCATTCTCCCTGTGTGGGTGTCTATCTCTGTGTCCAAATTTTCTCCTTTTTATAGAACACTGGTTACATTGGATTGAGGCCCACCGTAACGACACCATCATAACTTGATTACTACCTCTATATGTAGAGATCCAGTCTCCATGTAAGGTCACATTCTGAGGTACTGGGGATTTGGAGTCCAACATATCTTTTTTGGGGAGACACAATTCAAGAAATAACAATAAGTGCTATTGCTGTGTTATTTATAAGTGATATTAATGAAGGATGCCCAGGGCCACCAAGGTGGGAGAACCCAAAGCTTTTCAGAGTGCAGGCAGAGTAGAAGGGGAAACATCTTGACTAAGAGGAATATTTTTAAAAAGGTGGCAGCAGTGGTAGGAAAATCATGTGATACACATAGCACAAAAAACTCTGGCCTGGGACTCAGCTGTCACAGCCCTGCCCCTCATGTGCTCTATGACCTTGAGCAGGTCACACTCCCTTCTTAGCCTTAGTATCCCCATCTGTAAGTTGAGATCCTCAAGCTTATATCTGTTGCCAAGACATGATGAAGTTTGGACGTACAAACATCCCAAGTACATTTTATATGTATGCCATACCTCGTGAATCCCATTTACTTTTTTTGTTTCCCCAGAAAGTGAAATTTTTAAAATCACAAATGCATTTTTTTAGTTTTTAAAAATGTAAATCATATGTACCTTGAAGCTTGGCCATGGCTTGCCTCAACAACAAGGATTAAAATCCCACAGAGTCTCTAGCTAGGCTAATGGGAAGATTAGGAGAATAAGCCATGGCTTCTGTCCTAAAGGAAATATGGCTTATCTCCCACGACATTTAGGGATGCAGCTTAGGGAAGTATTGATGGAATGAGCCTGAGGTGGTGTCAGGAGGCCTGGTTTCACGTTAAAGACTGTACCTTGTACCAGCTGCAGAGATTTGGACAAACCTTCACCTCTCTGAGCTTCGTGATTGGTCATCTGCCAAATGGAAATAAAATTAGAATCAAAACATTGAACTGAGATAGTGCACATGAAAGCATTTGGCTAGGTTCCCCCCCAAAGCAGCAGAACTATACAGTTTGGTTGGAACGTTGGAGCTGAAAACACCTTAGACCTTGCAGAATCCAGTTCTTGAGATGTCAGCTTTTGCTTGCCTTTTCTGTGAACAAATCACTTGAACCTCAGTGACTGACCAAACAATGCTTTATTTCTCATGCACGTTACGTGTCAGCAGCTGCAGTCACGGTGGCCCAGATCTGCTTGTCTTCGCATGCTGGGACTGTGGCTGAAGGGGAGCCCCAGTCTGAGACATTTGGTTTTCATGGCAATGAGCAAGACAGCAGGCAGAAATCTAGGATGGCTCTTAAAGCAGCTGCTTAGACATGGGTTCTCTCACATTCTGTGGGCCAGAGCACATCGTGTGGCCAAGCCATTGGCAGGGGTGTACGGTCCTATATGGAGAATGGGCACGCGAATGATTGCAGATAGCAGTTAGATGAGACCACGCCTCATGTTACAGATGGAGAAAAATGAGGCCAGAAAATGGACCTTCTCCATCCCTACCTACTCCATTCTTCTGGGCCAACAATCAAGCCCAGCTGGAGAAGGCTGACAAAGGCATCCTGGATATACATCTCAGGAAGGGGGCCTGGAGGCCGTTCCTTTGAGCCTTCTGGTCAAAAAGAAATGCAAGATGGGAATGTATATAAGAAAAAAATCTGCATAAGGGGGAGGAGCAGAGAGATAGACAGGAAAAACAGACATCCACCAGTATTTATTGAGCAACTGTTGTATACTAGATGTGTAGAAACTACCAGCGGCAGAGAGAAATCAAAGAAAACCGAAAGAGGGAGCCAAGGACAATGAGAGAGATGTAGAAAAATAAAGGGAAATTGGCAGGAACAGACAGAAAAGGATTTAGCAATAGAAGCAGAGGTGGGGAAAGAGGAAACAGAATAAAAGACATGGCGGAAACCACACAGAGACAAGTAAACAGGGAAAGAGAAACAGCTGAGTGAGAGGGACCAGATAGATTGGGATCCCCAGAAAGAGCTTTGGAGGGTGGACTGACAGGGTGAAGGGTGGGGTGCTAGGAGCAAGGCAGAGGCTGAGGAGGAAGTCCGGAAGATGGGGCAACATCCAGCAGAGACGGGGAGGCTCTGAGGCGGGACTTCGGGACCAGCGGATCTGAGAAGAGGCAGGGGAGGTTGAGGTGGGTGAAGCTGCAGTGCCGAGTCCTGGAGGGTGGGGGGGATCCAGAGACTGCAGAGGGGCAACACGGGGAGGGGCCAGATGGGTTGGCAGAAAAGTCAAGGAGAATGTCCTCTCCATGGCCACGCCGCACCTGCTTTCCTCCAGCCTCTTGTCCACATTTCATCTTCCTTCAAGAACCCAGGGCTTTCGTATGGTGTTCTAGCAACAGGGAATGAATGAATGGGGTGTGTGTACAAGTGGGGTGCCATGTTCCCACTGTTTACTCCCCTTCCCGCATGTTCTGAGTCTATCCTCAGTGAAGATCAAGGTGGGCTTCCCTTGGGTTCATTATTGGGCTTCCACTTCCTGCTTCACTTAACTCCCCTTTGTCCCCTCTCCCCATCTTCAGGAGGCAGCTTGGTTTGGTGGAAGTAATGTGTGTTTGGAGACAGACAGCTGTGCATTCAAATCGTACTCTTTCCCGTATTGCTGTTTGACCTCAGATATATTCCTGAACTTCTCTGATTCTTACTTTCCCCTGAGGCTTATTTTCCAGTGAGGCTGTGAATCTCTCATTCATGGGGCTCAGGGGAGAAATAAATGATAAAAGACACATGAAGTGTCCTAGAACAGTGCTCAGAGAAGATCCCTTTCTTTTCCTTTTGCCTCCTAAAAATTCCTTTCTAATTCACTGTTGGGCTTGGCCTTGGAAAACATCCTTAGAGCTAAGCTGGGCAAGAGTTATTAAGAATATTGACTCTAAAATACTGATATAAATAATTGACTAATAAATAAATGGGATAGAAGAGAGAGCTCTTTCTTACAGTGGAATTCCAATTAATAAATGTAGAGGAAAGAGGGAACTAGAAAGTCACCATTAGACCGTCACCACTGTAATAATTACTACCAACAAGATCCACCCATGTATACTAAAATTAATGGGTGAAACTTCAAGAAGCAGCAGGACATTTGCAGTCTCAAGGAATTACACCACCACCCACCCCCTCGGATGTGTATTAATTACAAAAAGAAAATGGTGACTTTACAGTGGGACAGTCTGGCAGATACCACTTGCATTAACTTCCTAGGGCTGCTATAACCAATTACCAAACACTGAGGGGCTTCAAACAACAGAAACTGATGTTGATGCTTTTCCAGTTTTGGAGACCAGAAGTCCAAAATCAAGGGGTCGGCAGGGCTGCATGCTCTCCGGGGCTCTAGGGGAGGATCCATTCCTTTCACCTCTTCTAGTTTATGGTGGCTCCATGCTTCCTTGGCTTGTGGCTACTTGACTCCAATTTCTGCTTTCATCTGCCTCTCACCTTCTCCTCTGTGTCCTTTCTTCTATGTCTCTCGTAAGGACATGTGTCAGTGGATCGAGGATCCACCTGGATAATTCAAGATGATCTCCCCCTTGCAAGACCCCTAGCTTACTTACATCTGCAAAATAAGGTCATATTCACAGGTTCTGGGCACTGGGATATGGATATATCTTTTTGGGGGGTCCACCATTCAACCCACTGCATCACCTTAACCAAGTGACCCAAGTTAGCTTCACCAGGAATAAGACATACGGACAGCCTGAATCAGCTGATAGGATGCAGTGAGAAGAGCACAATGCCGTTTCTTTGGTTTTCTTGCCAAAAAATGGTGTAACTTGATTCTAATCATGAGAAAACATTAGAGATAAACTCAAAGTGAGGGACATGCTACAGAATAGCTGACCAGTGTTCTTCAAAGGTATTAAGATCATGAAAGACAGGGAAGACTGAGAAATTGTCACAAATAAGAGAAGACAAGGGAGACTCGAAAATTAAATGCCACGTAGGATCCTGGGTTACACCTGGCCCCCACCTTCCCCCTCCCCCCCAAAAAGAAATGTTGGTGGAAAACCTAGTGAAATCCAAATAGGTCTGTAGTTTAGCTGATGGGATCGTATTGTTAACTTCCAGGTTTTCATTATTCTACGGTTGTCTCTCAGTATCCATGGGAGGCTGGTTATAGGACCCCCACAGAGACAAAAATTCATGGATGCTCAAGTTCTTTAGATAAAATAATGTAGTGCAGTTGGTCCTCCGTATCCATGGGTTCTGCATATGTGGATTCAACTAACAGAGGGTCGGTTGAACCCATGGATACAGAACCTGCAGATAAGGAGGACCAACTGTATTTTGTTATGAGAAATGTTACCTTTAGGGGGAAGTGAATGAAGACTATGCAGGAACTCTCTGTAGTAACGTTGCAACTTCTGGTGAGTCTATAATTATTTCAGTATAAAAGAGTTAAAAACAGAAAGACTATTGCATCTGGAGCAGGACTGTTTGGGTTAGATCCTGGACTCATGGCTGACCTCCCAGTGTGACATGGTTAAGTTACTCCCTCGTGCCTCAGTTTCCTCCACTGTAAAATGTGATAATAATAGTTTCTACCTCCTGGAATTAAAATGAGGTCACACATGTAAACTCTACGCAAATGTTGTATCATCAATTTCATTAATATTGCTACTGTCATTGTTCCTCTTTCACCAATGATAAAACCAAGGCCTCGACAGTTAAAACTACTCTTTTCTAAGATCACACAGCCAGTGCCCGACCCCAGAATTAAAGTTAAGTTTCTGATTCCAAGTGATCTCTCTCCTCTATGGTATTTCTTCTCTTACAGGGGCAAGGATGGGTAAAGATCTTTTAGGGACCCATCTTCATAACCATCTAGTTAATACTTGACTCTATGTTGTTAATGCAGGTCTGCCCTTGGACTGTGGAAGGAGGTAGCATATCCTCTTTAGAAGCGATGAGAGCAGACATTTCTGACTTAGATTCCCCCCCAAAACCAAAAACAGCTACTTTGAAACTCCTCTAGTTCAACTCCTTCATTTTAGAGTAAAAACAAATACAGAAACCAAGGCTGTAGGTCTCAAAGAGTGACGTGGTCAATGTCATGTGGCAGGTCAATGACAGAGCTGGCCTTCCCATCTAGATCTCATGACTCTGTGTGTGTGGCCCCCACTGTACCACGCTTTCTAAACCTCCCCCAGCTGTGACCTGCACTCAGTAGATGGCCCCTCACTCTGTGCTGTGGGAGCCGTAAACATATAGGTTCAGCACGACGATATTTCACTTCATTGTGGTAATCGTGCTGTCTGCACATCTACCAATACAGGCAAACGATCATCCAATTCAGACTTCTGCTGCTAATGTCCCCCAGCTCAAGGGTGTCTTTAATAGCAAAATAATACTTGTTTTTTCTTCCTTCCCTCTCTGTGTTTTTCCTAATCTCTCCCCAATGAGACATAACATTAATTACAGCAGTTCACAGAAATTCTGTCTCCATTACTGCCTGCCACCTTCTCCATCTTGACTTCTGCCTCCAAAATCTCTCTCCTGAATGAAGGGAGGGGAGTTTATGCAGATGTGTGATTGTCTGTATTTACCTTTTCTCTGCCACCTCCTTGGTGCTGAATTTTAAGTCAAGCAGGATCGATATTTTCACTGGGGGGGGGGTGTGTGTGCGTGAGTGTGAATGTGTATGCATTGTTTGTGTGTGCCTGCTTTGTAATCTAGCTGTCATTTGGGGCTAATTGTGTTGTTTCCTCTTGTGTGGAAGGAAATCTTATCTGTTTTGGATTAAAATTCAATGAAGGTCATAGCGGCTGGAAAACTTACCAGACTGCTGCAATTAATGTTCATTTGGCTTTGATAAATTGGTACGTTCCCCTCAATAGGACTGGAGTGGATTTCAGAGGCAATAATTCTTCCATTAACTCAATGATTCTGCCTGTGATGGAGGACCTTGTCCTGCTTTTGTTTGTCATCTGTCACTTGGAGGAGCTGGGCATATGTCGGAGATGATTTATCATGATTGCAGCACCTGCTGCTTGTATCAAAGCATTTAAAACCACAAATTATTTTTGCCCCCTGTAAATTGCTTGATTAAACAAACGTGAGGTTGGAATTAAGGTAGAAAGAAATTTTTGTGCCTCTGTTCCCACCCCTGGGTTTCCGCAGTTATGGGGTTATTGCAAGTTCCTTTCAAGCTCAAGGTGAAAACGCGTTTGTAGAGGAATAATACTGAGCGCTAACTGTATGCCAGGGATTGTGCTGGGAGCTTTACGTGCATTATTTTACTTAATTCTTAAAATAATTCTGTAGGGTAGTTTGTCTTTATTACCTGGGAAGAGGTTGAAATCCATAGATCATAAGCGTTTCATCCAATATAAGCAACATAAGATTGGAAACCAAGTGTCTTGATTCTAAAGCCCTTGCATTACCACTCTGTGCATTAGGATCTTTAAAAATTGCCTAATATTATTAAGTTCTACTGTTTACTTCTGGTATTTCACTAGATGTGGAGCCAGATCTCTCGTCTATACATAAGAATTACCTCAGGTGTTTGTTTAAAAGGCAATTTCCTGGGCCCTGCCCCAGGTCTGCCAGAGCTGAACACCTGGTGTGGGGTTCTGGGGAATCTGCACTATGGCAGGCTCTGCCCCTAATGTTTGCCGATAGCAAAGGTGGAGAATCACTCACCTGCAGCTCATTGAGACCAGCAGTGGGAAAACCACAGCCTCAGCCCACTAAGTTTTTAAATTATTATTTAGTTCTCACGAAACCCCGCCATGCAGGCATTGGTATCACCATCTTACAGATTGAAATGTTGAAGTACATCAAGTTAAGTGGGTTTGGTCAAGGTCACACAGCTAGGGAGAGGCCAAGCTGGGGTCTAGACCCTGCATCTGCCTCACTGGCTGTAAAGCTCTTAATCAGCATCCCCATCTCACCCTCTCCTGCCCTTGACCCTCTATGTCCCCAGCCCTCCCTCCCTTCTCTCAAATTCTGCAGGGGCACCAGCAAGAGTGGCTCTCTGTGCTCTCCCCATGGACACTCTCTTCAGCTCCTGGTTTATTGAAGTCCATATGTGTCCTGATGTTCCCCTAATGAAGCGTCTAGAGGCCTGCCCTGTCTCCGCCTCCCTTAATAGGGAGTGAAATATGTTGGTGTCTGTGCCAGGGGCTTTATTGAGATGGTTCAAGAGCCCCCGGGAGGAGATGTGGGGGGAGACGAGACCCCCTTCCCCTCATTGCAGATGATCTCAGGTAAAGGAAACTCATGCAGGGCAGGTCTGTGCCATTACAGTAATTATAGAAGCATGGCTGAGAGGGGAAGCTGATCAGCTGGACCGGGGTCTGACAACCTTTTGCTGACTTTGTGGTCTTGGGCTAGCTACTTGCCCTCTCTGAACCTTGATTTCCTCAAATGGAAAATAGGTGTAACAATAGTACCTCCTCTGATAAAAACACTGCCAGATGTGGGAGTCCATGGTGAGTGCAGGCTTGGTATATGATACGTAGAAGTTTCTCAGGACTTTGTAGCTGTTCTTAAAGCTCTAACACTGGTGACCCACTAATGTTAATAGAACATGTCATTTAACATCTCCTGAAAGCTTGACAATCTATTAAGTAGGTGTCCATTTTAACACCCTTTTATAGCAGGTCAGGCCAAGCCTCAGAGAAGGGGCTTGCTCAGGGTCACACAGTTGGTCAGCACCAGAACAAGAAGTCTCTGGATCCCTGACAGAACTGGGTAGGTGGGGCTGTTGGTGGACGGTTGCCTGAAGTCCCGTAGCAGGTAATTTAAGGTCCATGGTAAAATTTGGGCTGGGTACCCTGCCTGCCCTTCATTTTTGAGATTGAGTGGCAGGTGTTATGAACTGAATCGTGTCCTCCTCCCCCCAGAAAATCCTATGCTGAAGTCCTAACCTCCAATGTGACTGTATTTGGAGATAGGGCCTTTAAGAGGCTAATTAAGGTTAAATGAAGTCATAAGAGTGAGGCCCTAATTTAATAGGACTGGTGTCCTTATAAGGAGAGGATGCTGGAACATAGTGGAAAGACCATGTGAGGACACAGTGAGAAGGTGGCCGTCTATAAGGAACCCTTACCAGAAACCACCCCTGTCAGCACCTTATCTCCGATTTCCAGCCTCAGAGCTGTAGGACAATACGCTTCTGTTGTTCAGTCCACCCCGTCTGTGGAGTTCTGCCATGGCACCTTGAGCAAACTAATACAGAAGAGAGTTGTGGTTAGTGCCTCCCTAGCCGACAACGGCTGAGGGATGACAGAAGCTGGAATACATATTTCCCTTTTCCTCGGTTCTTATTCCTGGGACAAAGGGGAAAAAGAAAGAGGGGAGGAAATGATCACAAAGCAGAAAGGGGACAGGATGGAAAGGGGAGAGAAGAGGGGAAAGAGGTTTTTAGAGTGTCTGGCATATACTAGCAGCTCAGTAAACTGTTAGATGAATGGCTTGGGAGATAGATGATTGGATCCTGTCACGTGTTACAGTTGTTAACTTTTTGCAACATTGTAATACTGGGTGCAGATTCCCAGGTTGCAGGGAGAGGGGCTGATGGTAACAGCTTCCACTTAGTTATTGCAACAGTTATTTGAGAGTGCCTTTTATATGCTTGCATGGTCTTCCTCACACACTACTTCATTAGGATTTACAAAACTGCCTGTTAGTGATTATTCACAGATGAGATGTGTAAGACTATGCCCATTTGATGGATGAGGAAACTGAGGTTGCCCAAGGTCACACGCAGCCAGAGACCTGGACTCTTAGTCTCAAGCCCATGCTCTCCCTGTTGGCACGTTGAGGCCAGTGAAACTGGAAGAACGGTTCACTCAGAGAAGAGACCCACACATTGTTAGGTTTCTCTTTACCCAGTTACTACCTGTGCGACCTAGAAAAAGTTGTCTAGCCTGACAGAGATCCTCACAGTGGTGGAGGGAGGCTTCAACGAGGGAGCCCAGTGAAGTGCACGGTGCCTTGTCGGTAGGAAGTGCTCTGTAACGGGCAGCTCTGACATTGTGCAAACCGTCCTTCTTATCTCCAATATCCTGTTTCCTGGACCTTAAATCAAGAACAGCAACTCATACCTTAAAAGACTGTGTTGAATGAAATGAGATAACCCAGGTAGAATGCCAGGATAGTGCCTCGCATGTAAAAGATGCCCAGTTCATGGTGACTCTGATTATGATTACCTGTAGTCTCCCAGACCCCATGCAGACTCGGGAGTCCTCACCTTGGGAATCTCCTAGAAAAAGCAAAGACAAAGATGATGTTTTTCTGGCCTATCCCACCCCAGGTTGCTAGTGGGAGGCCCCTGAATGGAGGAAGGCCCGCAGCCATGGGAGGTGACAGCTGGGGTCTCGGACCCACCCTGGGGACCACCTCCTGCTCCTTGGAAGGTGGAGACATGGCTGGCCTGCCCAAGTGGCGCAGAGTGACAAATGAGGTTGTGAAGTAGCAACAACATCTGTGTCATCATTTCCGCACCAGGAGGTCAACTGGCTTCATAAACCGTGTTGCTGCTGGAGCAGTCTTTGTTTAGGAATTAATTAGGAGAAGCGAAGAACTGCTGCCCATGCAGATTTTGGTCTCTGGAAGTTATAAAAAGCAGATGGATTTTAAGCAAATGCGGTTTTCACCCTTTAACATCAGGTGAAAGGGTACGTATTAGAGCAGGGGCACCCGGGAAGCAGGCATTGAAAAGAACACCTGAGCCCTCTTCCTAATCCACTTCTGTGTGCCCACGCGCACGGCGCCATTCTTTTGGCTACTGCAGTTTGTGCATTGAGACCACTTTGGTATTAATAATAGCAGAGTCTGCTGAGTCTTTTTTTTTTTTTTGCGGTACGCAGGCCTCTCATTGTTGTGGCCTCTCCCGTTGCGGAGCACAGGCTCAACGGCCATGGCTCACGGCCCAGACACTCCGCGGCACGTGGGATCTTCCCGGACCGGGGCACGAACCCGCGTCCCCTGCATCGGCAGGCGGACTCTCAACCACTGCGCCACCAGGGGGAAGCCCTGCTGAGTCTTTTTATGTGCCAGGAACACTGCTAGATGCTTTCCACACTCTTATCTAATCTCCATGAGAGTCCAGTGAGGAGGCTTTTGGTTACTGCCTTTTACATGTGAGAAACCCGAGGCTAAGAGCAGCAGATTCTTTTCTTAGAAGTGATGGAGCTCAGGCTTGAACCCAGGCTTGTAGAAGTCCAAGGTCGATGCCTTTAGCTGCTGTGCTATAGTAGAAGCTCCTTACCTTCTCCATGAAATGCTCTGAGTATCCATTTGTAACAGATATCCTAGTATCTGTTAAAAGCCGAGTGAGGGGGCTTCCCTGGTGGCACACTGGTTGGGAGTCCGCCTGCCGATGCAGGGGACACGGGTTCGTGCCCCGGTCTGGGAAGATCCCACATGCCGCGGAGTGGCTGGGCCCGTGAGCCATGGCCACTGAACCTGCACGTCCGGAGCCTGTGCTCCGCAACGGGAGAGGCCACAACAGTGAGAGGCCCGCGTACCGCAAAAAAAAAAAAAAAAGCTGAGTGAGGAATTTTGAAGAGCAGATCTTGTAAAGCACAGGGATTCTCATGTGAGGGCCAATGAGGACCATTTACACTTTCAGGCATCACCTCTATTTGGATTTGGAAGTTAATTATCCTCAAAGAACGCATTTTACCCTAGCAGTCATGACACTGTTGATGCTAACTAACATTCGTACAGTGCTTTTGGCAGTTTCAAGGCAATGTTCACAGCATCTACTATTGCCTTTTATCTTCAAAAACCATCCTTGGGTATTTAGACATTGAAGCTATTATTATTATTAGCTCTGCTTGAAGCTTAGAAGGGTTCATCCTGTCGAAAATCACACAGTGAGTCCATGGTAAAGACCAATCTCCTTTTACCAAATATCTCAGCATCCCCTGGGGATAATTGGAAGGCTAGGGTTGCCCTGTAGAGGCAAATGGGGAAGAACTCGTGTTGGAGAAGCACATACAATTATGACATATTAGAGGCACAAGGAACCTTTAAATCTCTGCTTATAAGCATTTCATTTTTAAAAGGAAGTAAACCAACGGCCAGTGAAAGAAATTCCCTTCTTCAGAGTCACACAGTAAGTTAGTGTGACATCGAGGATAAAAGATGGACACATTTGAGTTTAAACCCCAAACTTTCTTTCCCCTCTACTTATGACTTTGGGCAGGTTAATTTATTTGAGCCTTAGTTTTCTCTTCTGTAAAATAGAGAGAAAGTACTACCAAACAGGATAAGGATTCAGTGAGATGATGTATGTGAAACGGGTGGTACAATGCATGTCCACAGAGCATGCGCCCACTGAGTGAGAGTCTCTGGGATGGTCGATGAGGAAGAAAACACATGGGCTAGGGACCAGTTAAGGCTGAGTGCAGCTCTAAGATCCTCCGTCATCAGCTCTGTGACCTTGGAATCACTCCAATCCTCTAAACCTCGGTTTTCTTCTAGAAAAATTAGAATGGTGGTTATACCTACGCCATTTTGTTTGCTGTGTGGGTTAAAACTAATTTATGACAAAGATCAGCCCAGGGCTTTGCCCACAGTGGACTTGAACTCTCCTGGGTCCCAGTGTGTTCTGCTCTTCCCATCCCACGATTTTCTGTCTCAGCTCCATGCTCCTCAGGCAAACAAAGAAAGCCCATGGCTCCTTCCCTGAAGCACCACTGTTGATATTCTTCCTTTGGACACAGGAGCTGGGAAGCAGTTTTGGATTCCAGCCATTTCTATAAAAATCTTCCCAAATTTGTGGAGTGATGTGTCCCCTCCATGCACAGAGCTAGAGGAAAAAGATAGCATTACGTGTCATTAAATATGCACTCCTGCATTTGGGGAATGCACTGGGGGGATTTGTCTTTAAAGGGTCATTCTTTTTGCAAAGGCACCTGTCATGCTAATGGTGCTGCGTTAGTCTCTCAACTGGGGGCCTGGATGCTTTCTTAGCAGACCTACTGTGCATACGTTACACCCCACGCTGCACTCCATGGTCTAGCATGTTTTGCTTTTTCTCGAATGTAAGCACCTTGGATTCTTAATTTGGCCTCCATAATGAAGCGCATGGCTGGCAGGAGTGCTTAAGCGAGTCCCCCCATTGGAGAGAATGCCTGATGGGAAAAGACTAGAAGAGAAGCAAACATTTGTTGGGCAATTGCCGTGCACCAGGCGTTGTGCTCAATGTACGACCATCCTCTGCTATTTAATCTCACCACAGAGATGCCAGGTAGATATTTGTATCGTTACTTTACAGATAAAGAAACGGAAACTCAAAGAGGCTACAATTTAGCATTTATACAACTAATATTTCTTGAACAACCACCCACTGGATGTCAAGTACTGTGTCAGACCCCTGGGCTCGTGTGATCTGGTCTATAGGGTTTAGGACACGGGGAGGGGGAAGGGTAAGCTGGGACAAAGTGAGAGAGTGGCATGGACATGTATACACTACCAAATGTAAAACCGATAGCTAGTGGGAAGCAGCCGCATAGCACAGGGAGATCAGCTCGGTGCTTTGTGACCACCTAGAGGGGTGGGATAGGGAGGGTGGGAGGGAGGGAGGTGCAAGAGGGAGGAGATATGGGGATATATGTCTATGTATAGCTGATTCACTTTGTAATAAAGCAGAAACTAACACACCATTGTAAAGCAATTATACTCCAATAAAGATGTTAAAAAAATATATATATATATATGTATAGGGTTTATTAACAGCACTAACCAGAGGCTGACTTGAAATTGAGGCCCCCAAGGACATTAAGTGACTTTTCTAAGGTCACACTCTAGGAATTGGCAGAGCTGGAATTCAAACCTCGATCTCCTGGAGTCTTGTTTAGTTTCCTTTGAACCAGGAGGCCTGGAGCTTGTTCCTTCACTTCTTCAACTTCCATGGAGCATCTCATATGCACAAGGCACTGTGTTAAGCATGGCACTGGGTTCTGAGATGAAGGTTTCATATCTTTGGGTAGGGATGTTGAGTCAAGTATTCAAGGAAGACAGGGTAGTACCATGTCAGGGGCCAGAGCAAAGACAGTGGGAAAACAGAGGAGGAAGAGGTAACTTCTAGCTGGAGGGATCAAGGGAAACTTCCTGGGGAAAGGGAACATTCATCCAGGTCTTAAACTGTGGCATGGATTTGGACATCAGTCAGTAATTGACAACTTCTGCCTCTTTGTCAAGATCTCTTTGCAGTAGCTGGTGTTAGCAAGACTTTGGGGTCAGGGATGTGTTCCTCACTCATTCTCTTTTTCAGAGGTTATTAGACTCTTAGCTTCCTATTCATTACAGATTCACGTGGTATTGACTACTCTGTCCCAAGACAAGGGCAGGGGACTGATCAACCTAGGTTAACAGACATGGCTCCTCCTATGAAAAACTCCCAGACTAGAGAAGGAAGGGAGTGTTTAAGTCCTTTTTAGTTCATTCAGGAAAGTCTTGGCAGGGGAAGGTGAACGTAAGTTTAGAAAAGAACCGTATCAGTGATCGATTCCAGTACTTCTCAACATTTTGCTTCAGAAACCTTCCATCTAAATGAAATGTTATGTAGATACCTAATATGTAACAGACAAAAATGGATCTGTTTTGGCTGGAAATTTGGAAGAGTTAGTGGTAGGTGAGGGTAGACAGGACTTGTGTGGCATAGCCACACACCACTAAGGCTGTGGCATGTGAACATGACTTGAGTATGACTAAAGCGCCCTCCACTCCCCGTCGTGTAATAGACAGAGGAGCTGCCCTGAGAGGGGAACTTACTCAAGGCCGGAGTCAATGAGCAAGCCAGCACCAGGTGCAAGCTCTCTAGTATCCTACCCCAAGGCTTTCTACAACACCATTGAGAGAAGGGATGGTTTTGGTTTTGGGTTTTTGTTTTGGGGGTGGTGGTGGTGTTTTTTCACTTCTTATTTTGAAATAATTTTAGATTTACAGAAGAGGTGCAAAGAAAGCACAGATAATTCCCATATACCTTTAAGCTAGCTTCCCCTAATGTCAACATCTTTCATGACCATGGTATATTTGTCAAAACCGAGAAGTTAACATTGATGCCACATTGTTAACTAAAGACTTTATTTCCCCAGTTTTTCCACTGATGTCCTTGTTCTGCTCCAGGACCCAATCCCGGGTACCATATTACATTTAGTGGTTCTGTCTCCTGAGTCTCCTTCTCCTCAGTCTTTCTTGCTTATAACCTTGACCTTTTTGAAGAGTATTGGGTCAGGTATTTTGCAGGATGTCCCTGCATTTGGGTCTGTCTGGTGCTTTCTCATAATTAGACTGGGATTATAGACTTGGAGGAAGAATACCACAAAGACCAAGTGACCTTCTCGTCACATCATATCATCAGATGTGTGACACCAACAGGATTTATTACTGATGATGTTAACCTTGAGCACTTACGTGAGGGGGTGTCTGCCAGGTTTCTCCACTGTAAAGATTATATCTTTCTCTTTCCATACTCAATTATTTGAAGCAAGTTTACAAAGTCCAGCACACACAAGGAGAGGGGGATTAAGGGCCACCTCCTGGAGAGAGAGGTGTCAAAGAATGTGTGGGTATTTGTTAAAACCACCACCATAATTAATAAATATCGGGGATAGATACTTTGAGACTCTACAAATACCCTGTTTCTCCATGAGGTTTTTTCCCACTAATTTTAGCATTCATCAGTGGATCTTGCCTGCAGTGATTTATTACTGCAGTGGAAAAAAGGAATTTTAAAGCAAAATAAAAACAAAAATGTAAGGGGAAAAAAAGCAGACAAGAAAGGAAGAAGAAAAAGGTTCACACTTATTAACGCCAACCTCTTTCCTAGGTGGTAGACCTGGGTCAGGGCAGGTGTCATGGAGAAAGGAGCCGCGGTATCCTCACCGGCTTTGCTGACCTCCTCTCAACATGGAGTGTTCTAATTGGCATCACCATGGCACTGTCAGTAACCATCACACTCTGAGGCCGAGGGAGGCTCTTTTAACTCTGTTAGGAAAAGGTCAGCGTGGAACAATATAATAGCACCTAACTTGCGTATTTCTTTCTCCAGATTTCATTTTAAAATACACCTGGTTGAGGAAGCAGGAACCTGGCAGACACCCCCTCACATAAGTGCTCAAGGTTAGCATCATAAGTAATAAATCCTGTTGATGTCACGTACCTGCTGATATGATGTGATGAGAAGGCCACTTGGTCTTTCTGGCGTTCTTCCACCAAGTCTATAATCCCAGTCTAATTATGAGAAAGCATCAGACAGTTTCTATGCTTTTACGTGTATGTGTGTGTTGTATGTGTGTTGTATGAGTGCTTCTTTTTTTTCTCTGTACGTGTGTTTACTACTGGGTCCCCTGGGATTTAGGGAGGAAGGGAATAACAGATCCTTCCTTTGCCCGTATCTTAGCTTTGGGCAGTCACTTAGAGCAGCTTGAATCCTTGGCGAGGTTCCATAAGATCTAGATGATAAAATACAGCTGACTCGAAGCTCAAGGATGGGGAAGCACAGGAATGTATATAAACTGCCCATGCCTGGCACATCTTGGGTGTATCTGGTACAGGTCACTGAGTTAAGTATGTCAGATCATCTTGTTTAGCCCTTGGAGCAAATCTAATGGAAGAGGTGACCTTTGAGATGGTCCTTGAAGGGATGAGGGTGGCAGGAATTATTCCAAACAGAAAATAGCATGGAAGAGCTTAAGGACCTTAGGGAATTCCCTACCCATGAAAATACTGGGGGCTTCCTACTCATTTTGCCTGGAATTATCTCTGATCCTGAGGAACTAGTGTGTAGGGATGTGGCTACTTGCATCAGAAGAGTGATCAAGCACTTGAATGTTCCCTCTCTAACATCTTGCAATAGTAACACAGTATTAATGATTGTTTCTTAATTGATTAGTGGGTTGCTCGGTCTGCTGGTTGGTAGCTTTAGGTTCATTCAGAGACTCTGCCTCATTACCATTTGAACTTTGGAGCAGACGCTATTGGTGTCCAGCTCAGATCCCCTGAGCACTAACCCTTTCCGTGCATGCTGGCTTGACTTCCAGTTGCCAGCTCATGTGCCTCTGGCTAGAGGCTCTCTGGCAGCTCAGTAGCCCTCTGCCCAGGCTTGAGGCAGGCTGGAGTGCCAGGAAGTCATTGGCTCTTCAGTGGCAGCCCTTAACTGATGATTGCTGGAGGATGGTTAATACATACCCCCCTGCCCCTGTCACCCCAGCAGGATAGACCTCCTGTGGTCCACTATGGTATCTGGCTTAATAAACCATCCTTTACTGGACTCTTTCCTTTCCCCGCCTCATTTCCCCACTTCTCTATGAGCGTTTCCTGGAATCACTTTCCAAATAACCACGTGCACTCAGATCCTTTTCTGAATTTCTTCTGGAGACAGACAGACTTCAGTGGGCTTCCTCTGTGGCCTCTTTGACCAGGATGTTTGGGCCCAGAGGAGGAAAAACAAAAAGATGACCTTGACTTCCAGTGACTCTGAAACTGATTTGCTGGTTGAAATAGAGCCAAACACTGTCACTCTCTGAGGCTACATCCCTTACTTGTAAGGGGAGACATTGGCTCAGGTGTTGCCAAAGCCCTTCCTGAAGTTTTTGTTCTGAGGTTTCAACTTCCAGACACTTTCATTTCCCCCTGTGTGTGTGATTTCCAGGAATTTATTTAATTTGCTTTAAGGAAATGTGTATGCTTCCTGCCTACCAAGTCCCATTTTCAAAGCAAACTCTTTGACACTTTACCAGGGGTAGGGAAGTTTGGCTATCCCGTCTTCTAGGAGTACTTGTCTTGACTTTGGATGTAAACCCAGAATATGGGGAAGGATAGTCGTATTTCCTCTTCCCCCTCCTCCTCTTTCTCCGTCCCTCTACCTGCACTAACTTTTCCATTTGCACACATGGAAGAAAACAATCCTGAGCTTGAAAGCGCTGACTTTTATTTTATTTTATTTTTCCTGATTGAATATAATAGTAGGTACCGTTTTTTAAGAGCTTAGTATATGCCAGGCACTGTGCCAAGCACTTTCCATACATTATCTTGTTTATTTCTACAATGGCCCTGTAAGGAAGGTACTATTATTATGTTATCATTAGGAAGCTAAGATTGGGAGAGATTATGCAGTTGTTCAAGGTCATATAACTGTTAGTGGTAAAGCCAGGGTTTGAATCCAGGCTCATCTTAATTGAAATGCTGTATTTTACCTATTCCCTGCTTCTCTGCATGATGAAATGCGATAGGCATAACTCTAAAGACCTCTGTGTACTTCAGAACATTAATCATAAGAACCGGGTGAATGTAGAGGGAGGGGCAGAGAAATGACCCAGCAGCACCTTGGAAAAACACAGGTAGGTTTTATTGGACAGTAAGCTGAGGGAAGTAATAGTGTTCAACAACAAAATATTTTTTTTCAATTTAGATTTCATCAGTATAAGTTCTTACCTAGAACAGGGATATTCTGATCTGCTTAGTCATTTCTTGGAATATTGTACATAGTTGTGGTATTATCTTTAAAAAAATAAAAAGCAGAATCAGAATCGAGTGTGTCTGAGGAAGATTAACCACAGGGTAGTGAAAGCATTCAGAACCATATTACCAAAGTTCTGAAGACGGCTGGGAGGATTTAGCCTGGAGGAGAGAAGACTAGGGGATCTTGGTGGGGATTACTATTTAAAATCCTAAATATCTCTCAAGGGGAGGTGGGAGTTAAATTTGTCCTGTGTGGCCTTCAGACATAAGAAGCAGTGGGGGGAAGCCACACGGCAGCCGATTCCAGCTCTATTTTAAAAAGAAACAGTAACAAAAGTATCCAAAATTGGAATAGGATATTTCAAGAGGTGGTATTCACTCCACCATGCCTGTGTTAGGATTTTTTTTTCTTTTTTGCAAGTGATATAAATCCAACTCAAACTGACTAAAGGCTAAATAAGGTCTTTGCTTCCTCAAGGAATGAAGTATCTAAGGGTAGCTTTAGTGCAGGGATTGTTAGATCAAAATGTCCATATAGAGTCTTTAGGAATATGTCTCTGTTCCTTCACTCTGGTTTCCTTTGGGTAGGCTTCATTCTTGGGCGAACTCTCCCCAGGTCACGATAAGATTACTTTATACTTAGCACCAGCAGGAAGGAAAGAAAGTGCTTCTTATTTTTAAGTTAAGTGCCCGGACAAACTATCATTTGCTCATGTGTGTATCCCTGTGTTAGTTTTCTATTGATGCTGTAACAACTTACCACAAATTTAGTGGCTTAAGACAATACACCTTTAGAGAACACATGTATGGATACCAAGGGGGAAAGGGGTGGGGTGGGAGGAATTGGGAGACTGGGATTGACACAAATACATTATTGATACTATGTGTAAAATAGACAACTGATGGAAACATACTGTACAGCACAGGGAACTCTACCTAATGCACTGTGGTAACCTGAATGGGAGGGAAGTCCAAAAGGGAGGGGATATATGTATGTGTATGGCTGATTCATTTTGCTGGGCAGTGGAGGCTAACACAACATTGTAAAGCAACCTTACTCCAATAAAAATTAATTTAAAAAATACACCTTTATTATCTTATAGTTCTGCAGTTCATAAATTTGAAATGGTCCTCGCTGAGTTACTTTCATGCTGTTGGTGGCAGGACTGTGTTCCTTCTGAAGGCTGCAGGGGAGAATCTGTCTCCTTGCCCCTTCCAGCTTGTAGAGGCTGCACACTGTCTTTGACTTGCACCCACTTCTTCTATCTACAAAGCAAACGAAGTGGAGTCGAGTTCTTCTCGCACCACATCACTCCGACCTCCTCTGTTGCTTCCCTCTTCCATTGATAAGGACCCTTGTGATCATATTGGGCCCGTTTGTATAATCAAGGACACCCTGCCCTTCAAAAAGCCAGCTGCTTGGCAGCCTTAATTCCATCTGCAACCTTAATTCTCCCTTGCCATGTAACCTGACATATTCACAGGTTACAGGAATAAAGACGTAGGCCGATTGGGGACATTCTTCTGACTACCACAAACCCTAAATAAGTTACTGTGATGCTCTACTGGTCAACTCTGGGTCAGGTGGCCACTCCTAGACTTAGATTCCAGTAAGCCAGGGCCAGACCATGTCGATGGAGAGTTTTGAAGGGGTATCATGTAGTCTCTCAAGGAAAAACTAGGTCCTTGTTACAAAAGAAGAGGAAAGAGATACTAAGGGGGTTACAAAAATCAACCACAGTGTGGGGTGGGATATTCGGTATTAGGTAGGGGATGAAATTAGTGATTTCAAAGATTTTTTTTTCATATTCTGATGTTTGAATACCATATCTGATGGCTGTGCTTAACCACAAAGAAAGGGAAATAGCTTATTTCTTTCAATGGATAAGAATTCTATTCTCTATTCCTAGATAAGGCCCTCGGGATTCCTAAGCCCAGACTTACTCTCTTGTTTATATGATTTCCTGGTTCCTAGATGAGAGAATCAACTAGTGAGAGTCATGGGAGACATTTTAGGAGAAATGGAGTTGTATTAATTAATTTTTTTCATACTTTAGAGTCCCAAATGGTCAAGCAGGATTCTTGACCACTGGAATAATGCTAATCAAAAACGTTTTGGTATCATACGTATTTTTTTTTAAGAAATGAAGAACACTGTCTTCCTCACCCGAGAAGGATATTTTTAAGGACATATTCTAAAAGATGCCATGCAAGTCTTCAGCAAAATAATTCCAAAGGGACAACAACAACAACCTTTCTTTCCAAACTTTGCCTTAAGAAAAGCAAAAAGTATAGGTCTGCCCATAACTGAACATTTTCCCCTCCTTGCCTGATGCTAGCTGAAATAGGATGGGACCATGAAATCCTAACCAGTTTCACTCCACTGCAGGTGCCCTGAGTGATACATTTCCAGTCATATGCACACTTTAGGGCTACAGATGGTGGAAAATATAGAAAGCAGAGGTAAGAATGAGAAGAGAGTCATCAGAGGTGTTTTAGGAGAAATGATGTGCTATTAAATTTTTTTCTGACTTTTGAGTCCGCAGTGTTTAAGCAGGAAGCTTAGCTGGGGCACTTATTGGGGAAACCTTTAGTGATATAGGCAATTTAGGCATAGCTATGGAAGTGGAATCAGGTCCTGCATACAAAACACATGCACTTTGAGGATCTGTAAAGGTCTTTTAAGCCAAAGTCAGATTGAACAGATCAGCTGCCCCAGCAGTGCCCAAGGCATAGCTACTAGATAGGGTGCTGTCCTGGGTGCTGAATAAGCACATGTCCAAACTGCTGCTTGGTCTGATTTCTGCTGAACACAGCCTCAACTTGTCCTGACTTCTGTTTGTGACCAAAACCCCACCTCTAATTATACCTCCATAACTGGGTGAAAAAGCCCAGGGCTCCTTCTTTTCCCCCTCAGATGTGACATTTTCATCCATAGAATGTAACCTTTCTGAAAGCAGAGAATTGATTATATTCACTGTTCTGTCTGCAGGGTCTCAAATCTCATTCATACAAAACACTTGGTAAGTTTGGGTCAGAGGGATTTACTAATCATATTGTCCTCACTTTCCACTCACTCACTGGAATAATGCATACCTACATATGTACATGCAGACACACACACACAATCAAAAGAGCTACAGTCTTCCTGTAGCACACCTTATAATGTACGGAATTCATCATGTATGGAATACTTCCAAATTCAGTCTTCCTAATCAATTTAAGCTACATGTTATTTGCCTCTGTATCTGTGTCTAGCTCCATGTCTGGAAGGCACATGGTAGGTATGCAGCATTTTTGTTGAACTGAACTAGGTTAATTTTACAGACTAAAAAACTAAAGTTCAGAGAGAAATGAATGGCCCAAGGTCATACAGTAAATGGAGAACAGTGACATTTCCCTTACCTCCTCTTACACAGTGTCAGTCTCCAGACCTTTCAGTTCCCCCACTTTGGTGACTAAATTTAAAGACCACATGAAGGAATCACGATTCCTGACCTTTTAATTCTCTCAAAAATATTCATGTTTTCCTAACACCAGGTATGGTGTGGATCCCTGTCATTTATACACACACACACACACACTTTTATGCATATATATGTGCATATATATGTATACACACACACACACACACACATATATATATACAGCAGGTTTGGGGGGGGATTTATGTGTAAAAGTTATGAAGTGTGTTACCGAGATGTAAGTTTTAGAACTGAAATCACATTGCTTCAGATCTTCCCTCAATCTTGGCACCTGTTTACTAGGAAGTGGACTGGAATGATAAGGTTTGCATCTAAAGATGGGTCCTCAGTAGAGTAGCAGGAATTCTCAATTCCTTTAATTAATAATAACCCTCTCACCCTGTGTTCACGTGGTAGCTTGCTCAGTGGAGCTCAAAGCGCAGTGCAGGGGCAGAACACTGCCATCTCACTGCTCTGCATTCACATGTCCCGCTGAAGGGGTAGAGAGCTTTGAAGTTGTATCACGGTCCTCAGGGATAACGCTGGGCTGTGCCTAACCCCTTCACCCAAGGCCACGAGAATTCCAAAATCATACTTCGGGGAAAAAGGAAGGTGTGAGGGGCTAGTAAGAGAAGAAATGAAGGAAGGCAGGAAGAGAGGGAAGGATGAAAGTAGAAGAGGATATGAGACAATGAGCTAGAAAGCTTTTATTGAGCTTCCACTCTGTACCTCATCCTACGAAAGTCACTTTAGCATTCATCATTTCAATGATTTGCATCTGACGTACATACTGAAAGCAGGGGTGAATGAATGAATGTGTTTAATCTCCCCAGCCCTCTAGAATTTAGTGCATACACTTCACATATGAAGAAACTGAGCTGCAGAGAAGTGAAGCACAGGGGCAGCTAAGAGGAGGGTTTTGGAGAACAAGAACCTACGTTGATACTTTCACCCAAGGGGAGCTCTGAAAGGCACTGGGAAGGTGGGAGGGCTGAAAAGGAAAGCATCCTTTATGAGCAGTCACACTAATATCTGCGAAGGATGTCGTTTTATTTATATCTGAGAAAACAAGAGGATTGGAAACTTGAAATGTCTTGTCCAAAGCTACTCTCTCATTCATTCATAGATTCTACTTTTTTTGAGCCATCTACTCTGGACAAAGGGTGAAACAGACAGTCCCTGCCCCTCAAGGCTCTGTTAGTTCGGTGTGTGGCTTTTTCTGTGGCCAGGGTCCTCTGGATTAAAGGAAGGTAGATGGAGGTGAGGTGGAGAACGGAGAGGAGCAAATAAAAGCGTGTTCCATGCAGAGGGCATAGCACGTGCAGACACACAGAGGCTTCAAGGTGTGAGAACACGGCACTTTTTCAGGAGCGGAAGTGATTTGTTGTGACTGAGGTACAGGTTGCTTGGGGAAGCGTGATGGGTGGTAAGGCTAGAGCAGTCTGATGGTAGAGACTTGAGTTTTATCCTGCAGCTGTGGAGAGACAGCAAGTCTTCATAAGCGAGCACAGCATAGCCTTGAGAAATGAGAGTACAGAGCGGTGGAGCGGGGGTGTCGGCTTGGGGCTTGGCATGGCCCTGTGTGAATTCTTGCCACTGCAGTCTAGCCACCTCCCCTGCTGCAAGCCGTAGGGCAGACCATGACCAGGCAGGTGCTTCCAAAGGAGCAGGGAAAGGGAACAAATGAGTAACCCAGTTTGAGTCTGAGTTGAGCTGTTGAGAGCCTGAGCTGCGTGGTAACAATTTGCAACATTAAATTGAAATTGGGTCTGATTGGCTGGAAAGCACTTGGCCTACATTACTGCCTGGGGAGACTTTCTGGGTCTGATTAAGCTGCATCTCCTGGTGATCCATCATTATTCATGTCAGCACCAGGCCTGTCAGCCTCCCTCCACCACCGAAATTAATGAATTGAACTCCATGACCCACCCGTTTGATGGGATGAGACTCTCCAAGTCAGCACAAGGCCATGGGGATGGACCACAATTGTTCGTTACTTCTTTCCTCCAAAGGAGAGGCTAAGCTACACCCTACTCTTCCCTTCACCTTCTTTAGCTGCTGAGCCGGCCTCGTGAGTGGTGACAGGGAACCCAGGAATAAGGCAACAGGAATACCTAGAACCTGAGACCAGAAATAGTCCTTGGAGATATAGTTCAACTGTATATCCCCACTGCTTAGCTGTGAAGAGTGAGGCTGTGTCCCACAATGAGAAAAGAACAGAAGAGGGAGTAAAACAAATCTCTCCTGTTCTTTGATTTCCTGTCATCTTTTATACCTTCACCTGCCCCCTAGACTGCTGCTTTTTTCCTCATTCCCCCTATTTTCTGAGAATGGAGAGAGGTGTGTTAACATTTCCCATTTTGCCAGTGGAACGAAAATTCAGCATCTCTGTTTCTCCTCTGTGTCCTCTCTGACATCAAAGCCAAATTTTCTGTGATGGCTGCTGCCATAGGGAGAAAAATGAGAAAAGCAGACATTAAATTGTATCTCTAGCCTAGAAAGAAACTTGGGGGTCACCTTCAGTTCTGTCTACAGCATCCCTGCCAAGTGATCTTCAAGCTTCCGCTTGTATGGCTCTAGTGCCAGGGAGCTCACTACTTCCCAAGGTGATCTTTCTTTTCTGGACAGTGTTACCTATTTAGAAAGACATCTTTATGTTGACCTAAAATTTGTGTTCATTTTCCACTCTTTGGTCATAGTTCTGCCATCTCTAGCAGTGAAGCGTGAATCTATTTTTTCTTCCATGTGGGAGTCCTTCGGATCCTTTGAGCTGGTTCATGCTTTCGTGCTCTGAAAGTCCATGGTTCATTCTCAGACTCCTGTGTTGGACTCATTAGTAAGCTATTCAATCCATTTAATGAGTCAGGACCATCACTGTCTGCAACAAAATAGAATGGAATAGAATAGAATGCAATGGAGAGTATCAGGATTGATTGTAGAAAGTAAGGACCAGTCTTGTTCCTGAAATTTTGTTGTTTGCATGTGTGTGTGTGTATGTGTGAATATGTTGAGTGGGTCCCCTTGAAGAATGTTTTCTTCCATGTCTTGGCTATTGTGAATAATGCTGCAATGAATATGGGAGTGCAGATACTTCTTCAGCTTAGTGATTTCATTTCCTTCAGATGTATAGTTAGAAGGGGGATTGATGGATCCTATGGTAGTTATGTTTGTAATTTTTTTGAGAAATTTCCATACTGCTTTCCATAATGGCTGTACCAATTTTCATTCCCACCAACAGGGTATAAGGGCTCTTAAATTTATACAATATTGCTTCTCAATTATATCTCAGTAAAGCTGGAGAAAAAAAAATTTCTTACCATGAGTAGTGCTATAAAAACGTTGCAAGGAATATTGCTCGGTCTTCCCTTTTTTAGGCTAAACTTTTTTTGAATTGGGTATCATTCCAGCTTTGTAACTGACTATCTTTCAGCAATTATTTAACCTTTCTGGACCCCAGTCTCACCATCTTTCAGATGCAGAGAAAGTGGCGTGCATCTTTCGTCTCATCATTTTTGTGAGGATCAAGTATGGAGTTGAATGTGAAACTAACGTAGAAAGTGAGAGGGTCTGAGTTACAATAGTAGTGGTGGAATGGTAGTACTCATGGGAGGAAGAGTAGTGATAATTTCTCTGATTCCTTCTTTTTTTCCCCCTCCTCCTCTTCCTTTCATGCTTTCTCCTATTTAATGCTAGTTTAGCACAGTCTGGATTTCCCATTATTGTTTCTTTAATCAAGAGACATCATGATATGGTGAGATGAACCTGGGCTTTCTGAACACACAGACCCAAGCTGCAACCCAGCCTTTTGCACGGTTGTATGGTCTTGACAAGTCTTCTAACCTCTCTAAGCCTCAGTTGCTTTACCTTTAAGGTGGGAATCCCAGCCTGTAAAAACGATACGGTTTCATGATTGAACAAGTTATCCAATGTGCGTGACACATCATAGAACCTGATAAATAATAGGTTGCTTTCTCCTGTCCCACCCACTCCCAAATCCCCATCCTCAGAAAGACTCATATTCTCATAGGTTGAAGTCAGTCTTCTCACCCAGGATTGGGGTGAGCCCAGATCCACTAACAGGGAAGGCAGATGTGTATGAATCTCTCCAAGAGGTTTCTTGGCGATGAAGTTGCTCTCTAATAACCTTCTGGAAATAGTGGCATTTCTGAGGCTTGTGCCAGAAGCAGATGTCTCAGGATTCCAGGAATCAGTGTTGGTGCTGCCTCACTTTGGCAGCAGCCTCTGCACAAGGAAAGGAGATTGGGTTCCCTGGAAAGCATGGGAAGAGGAAGCATAGAGCTATAACAGGAGTCCTAGGTGAGGCTACGCCAAGCCCTGAGTCTTGACACCTGAGTCTCCATTTCCCCATCACCGCGCAGAGAAAACGACCATCTCTGCCTACCGACCTCACAGGCTGGGTGGCAGCATCAAATGAAATTGAAAATGAGGCAGTGGTTTTTAGTGATCCAAATGGGAGAATTTTATTTTTGTCTACGTAATTTTAATTCAGATCAAGTCTGTCTTTTTCCCGTGGAGAGATGGCCAGTTCTGGACACGTGCTTCTAAAGAATTAATTTGTTCCTGCCGTGAGCTGTGCCCTTCCCACATCAGGGCTGGAGCTTAACCTCTGCCAGAGGCTGTCAACCCTGCCCTTCAGCCTGGGACTTGGCCTGGAGGGCCCCCACCAGACAGCCCAGCCTCCTTGCCTTTCCCCTCCTCACCCCCCGCTCTGTGTAGCTTCCAAGCACCACTGAAATCCTCTCTCTCTCTCATGCAGTCTGTACCCCAGCCAAATTTGGCTTCTCCATGTTCTCCCAAAATGCTTTGTAGCTCCAGCCTTCTTCCTGTATTTTGCTCACACTATTCTTTTCTTTTTTTTTTTTTGAGAGGCAGAGGAAAGGCTTTCCTTTGCCTCTAAAGATAGAGTCATCTCAGAAAGCACCTCCTCTGAGAACCTTTCTTAGATTGCTCTAGCTAGAACTAAAGAATCTGAGATTTAAACAACCTGGGTTTAAATCCCAGCTCTAATATGTAGCACTGTATGACCATGGGCTACTTCTGAGCCTGTTTCTTCATCTGTAAAATGGGTCCAACGCCAATAGTCTCTCAAGGGAACAGTGGGGGTTTAATGTGAGGCTGTGTGTAAAGTACTTTAGTACTTGGTGGGCATTTGATAAATCCTCATAAGGGTAAGAATCATCTTATTCAAGCCCAGCTCTAGCACTTGGCATGGCACACATAAGCGTCTGATAAGTATATACACATGAACTGAGTTAACCAACAATTTAAATCATCTCCCTCCCATCCTTTCTCTGAAAGCCTAAGAGGGGGCTCTTTATCATCAATATCAGCCCTAAGTCATCCTCACCAATTGTCAGGGGTCTAGAAAGGTGCAAGTGGCCAGTTAATTCTGGGCCCTCACCCTTTCAGCCAGAGTAACTCCAATTATTTGTTTAATAATTATTAAGATATTAGTATTAGCTAGGATTTAATTTCAAGAGAGTATCTCAGATATAGATAACTGGAACAAACAGCTTCTTCATAGTAGTGATTTTTGAAAGATAGGTCAGAACCATGTAATGGGTCATACAATTTTGAGTGGCTTGCAACAAACATTTTTAAGAGATATCAAAGAGAATATAAAAGCGTAGAATGGAACGAAATAGATAATAATAGAACAGAATGCAATGGAAAGGAATTACACAGATCAGAATAGAATGAAATAGAATAGAAAAGGATAGAAGATGACAGACCAGAATATAAAAGGATAGAGTGGAATGGAAGAGAACAGAATGGAATAGAATAGAGTAGAATGGAATAGAATAGAACAGAGCAGACATTTTGGCATTCATCCATTATACTAAAGGCGAGTAGTTTTTAGTGTGTGAAACTTTTTTTAGGTCAGTTACATACATACATACACATATGTAAAACTATGTATGTCTTATTGCAAGCTTTAATGGAAAAGAAGTTAAATTCACTACTTTATGGTTTGGTAGTCGGCTATGCCCTTGTTTTACCGCTTAAGTTAATGATAAGCTCCCTGACCAGGAACTGTAACTAATCCCCATCTGGGTCTCCCCATCCTCTAAACCTGGGCCTGGCCATTTAGAGAAGCTCAAGATCTATTGGTCAAATTAAATGGCCAAGAAAACATTGAGCTTTGTGGGAGTCATCCCTATAAAAACATGGAAGCTGAAGCGTATAGTGGATTTAAGGAAATATATCAGTAATAACAATACGTTCTACTTAGGGATATCAGTCTCTGCTCACATGTTTAGAACAGGGTCTGGCACACAGTAAATGCTCAGTGAATGAGCATTATCTTCAGTATCACCCCGCCTCCTCAACTACCACCATTTATCTAACGCTTACTAGGCGCTTCAATGCCTCTTGTCCTGTATTCCTCACACCATCCTTTGGAGGTAGCTATTAATGTCCCCATTTGACAGACGAAAAAATTTGAGGCTCGAAGAGACAGAGCGATTTGCCAAAGGAGGTAAATCCCAATAGAAGCAGAGCTGGCGTGAGAACCCCTACCCCACCCTCTCTGTCAGGTTCAAGAGTTCCGTGCTCTCTAAGCACGTTAGAGGCCGCTCGAGGTAGGTGAAGTAGACCGGCCACAAGAGTTCAGACCTGGCAAGGCTTCCTGAGGCCGGCCACCCATGCAGATAAAAAACCTCTGGGTATGTGGCTGGCGAGACTGCCAAACAGAAGGCACAGGGAGGGATCAGGTAACTGGGTTTTCCAGGCCAGGTGTCCCCGAGGTGAGTTCAGCCTTATTCTAGGACAGGAGGCTGGCAGGGGGAGTCGGGATCATTCCAGACCCACTCGCTCCCCCATTGTGCCCTGAATCCCCCTTCATGGCTCTGAGTCTGCTACTGGTAACCACCCAATGGGCCAGGCAGCAAAGGGGACACAGTGTACACCACCTCTTTAAATGTTTGTAATCCTCATTAAACTCTGCGATGCATTAGTGTTCCCATTTCACAGAGGAGGACGCTGTGACTCAGAGCTGAAGTAACTTGCCTATTAGTAATAATAACATCGACATCAGATACCCTCATATAGCACTCACCGAGAGGCAGGTGCTGTTCTGAGCACCTCCAGGGCTGTCTGACTTCACAGCCCGACTTCTGCAAAGGCATGAGGCTGCCCAGGACCGTAGAAGGGCTTTGGCCAAAAACCTGACATGGGTTTAAATCTGTGCTCCCACATCCCAGGCTGCCTGCTCTCTGGCACATTCCTAAACCTCTCTGAGCTTCTGCTTCCTTGTTTGACAGATGAGAGTGATGCTAATGGACTTACAGAGTTGCTGATTAAAGGGTACAAGACATGTCTAGTCCCTGACAAATATAAAACACTCTAATGAGGTAGCGATGATTTGATTTTTGTAATGGCCTTGTGCAAAGAATGTAGTCAGGAAACACTGGGCTATTCAAACCAAGTGGACACAGACTAGGCTCTGTCCTGCTGCTTGTTTTGTTCTCCATGGCAGTGCTGTGTCTTTGAGGGTATCAGAAGCGTTAGTTGATGATTGACTAAATGAATGAATGAGCAAGTAAATGAGTGCAGTTAACTTAGATATGTACAGCATCTTCTTGATTTCTTTCCAGGTTTTGTTGGAATGAAAACCACCACCTTTTAGTTCTGCCTCTCCATTCTTGGCCGCCGATGGCCAGGTGTATGCAGAGAGTAGGGAGGCTAGAAGTGCTGTCCAGGGCGTCAGCCTGCTACCCTTCAGGTATCAGGCTCTGCCTTAGGTATCTACCTCACTGACTGTTAGGTGAGCCTGGCCTCGACTTCCACACGATTTAGACATTCATCCCCATCATTATTAGGCAGAACAATTTTTTTTTTTCCTTTTCCAAAGACACCTCTCCTCCAACCCATAGACAGTGTAATTTTATCAGAGGCTGTTCTGGAAATATTTAATCTGAGAGACTGTTCTTGCCACTTTTATGTTTAATCTCCAGAAATGGGAAGAGCTCTGCCTTCCTGGAGATGTGACCTTCCTTCTCTGGCCTCTTTTATTAGTGGGCGGCAAGTCTTGGGCTGACGGTCTGCCTGAGGCTTCAGGTCCTTTGGGGGGGGACGTCTTTCCTCTTCATCCCTCTTACTACTCCCTGGTCTAGACCATCATCTTCCCTGGCAAACAATAGTGCACTGCCTCTTCTCTGTTCTCCTGGCCCCCAAGAGTGTCTTTGTCGAATTCATCCTCTACATTGCTACCAGCATGGACTTTCTAAAGCCACATCCTGTCGTATTCTTTTCCTGGCAATAGTAACTAAAAGGTCACAGGCTCCCTGTCAGTCATGGGAGTGTAATACAGCATTGAGTATCAGAGCAAGGATTTTAAATTGAATGAATGAATGAGTGAATTTCATTCATTTAACATTTATTGCATTCCTTCTGTGTGCCGGGTACTGTTATGACTACCAGGTATATAGTATGAATAGAAACAAGTCCTTATCCTCATGGAGCTTACATTTTTGTGAGAAGAAGGTAATGCACAAACACATACATTTATATTATATTATCAGACTGTAATAAGTGTCATGAGGAAAGATGAAGCGGGGTCATGGGCTGGACAATGACAGGTGGTTCTGTTTTACATAAGGTGACCAGGAGACAGTTCTCTGAGAAGATTTCATTGGCTTGGTTCTGTGAATGAGGCAAGAGGGTAAACAAGCCGCTCAGGCATCTGGGGGAGTAGAGTTTCAGGCAGAGGGACAGACCTGGGTTGACAGTCTACCTCCAGTTGCTTCCCATTTGCGACCTTGGACAGATCATTTCATCTCTGTTGTTCTCACTTTCTTCTCTAAGATAATTTATCTGGGATAGTTCTGACCTCTTAGTTTTACTTACAGCACCATTCAGGCTTTGACCTGTGCTTATTCCTGACCCAGCCTCATCCCTTATGCCTCCCTGCCTGGTGCAGCCACACTGAACCCCTAGAGCCCCCTTCCACCTGCTCTTCTCTCCATCTGGGTGGTCCTCTGCTTCCCTCTCTCATCTTCATCCCACTCCCTTTTCCTGGATTACTGCAAGTCCACCTTCAGATATCAGCTTAGGCATTACTTCTTCCTGGATGCCTTTGGTGACTCTCCCACCCCAAGGCTGGGGTATGTGCCCCTAAGTGCTTCCATCACTCTGTTTCCTCCATTCCACCACTGCCCACAGGATCACCAGTGTCTGTGCCCCTCGTGAGACTGTGAGCTTTGTAAGGCCGACAGAGCCAGTGTTTGCTACATAGTAGGTGCTCCTGAGTGTTTGTTGAATGAATGAATTAATTAATTAATAAACTATTTGGGTAGAAGTCTGGATCAAATAATGACTAGAAAGGTCTTTTTAAAAAAGAGTCCATTCAAAGGATTAATCTCCAAAATTTACAAGCAGCTCATGCAACTCAATAACAAAAAAACAAACAACCCAATCCAAAAATGGGCAGAAGACCTAAATAGACATTTCTCCAAAGAAGATATCCAGATTGCCAACAAACACATGAAAGAATGCTCAACATCATTAATCATTAGAGAAATGCAAATCAAAACTACAATGAGATATCATCTCACATCGGTCAGAATGGCCATCATCAAAAAATCCAGAAACAATAAACGCTGGAGAGGGTGTGAAGAAAAGGGAACACTCTTGCACTGCTGGTGGGAATGTAAATTGATACAGCCACTATGGAGAACAGTATGGAGGTTCCTTAAAAAACTACAAATAGAACTACCATACGACCCAGCAATCCCACTACTGGGCATATACCCTGAGAAAACCATAATTCAAAAAGAGTCATGTACCAAAATGTTCATTGCAGCTCTATTTACAATAGCCAGGACATGGAAGCAACCTAAGTGTCCATCGTAGGATGAATGGATAAAGAAGATGTGGTACATATATACAATGGAATATTACTCAACCATAAAAAGAAACGAAATTGACTTATTTGTAGTGAGGTGGTTGGACCTAGAGTCTGTCATACAGAGTGAAGTAAGTCAGAAAGGGAAAAACAAATACCGTATGCTAACACATATATATGGAATCTAAGAAAAAAAAAAGGTCATGAAGAACCTAGGGGTAAGACAGGAATAAAGACACAGACCTACTAGAGAATGGACTTGAGGATATGGGGAGGGGGAAGGGTAAGCTGTGACAAAGTGAGAGAGTGGCATGGACATTTATACACTACCAAACGTAAAATAGATAGCTAGTGGGAAGCAGCCGCATAGCACAGGGAGGTCAGCTCGGTGCTTTGTGACCACCTAGAGGGGTGGGATAGGGAGGGTTGGAGGGAGGGAGACGCAAGAGGGAAGAGATATAGGAACATATGTATATGTGCAACTGATTCACTTTGTTATAAAGCAGAAACTAACACACATTGTAAAGCAATTATACTCCAATAAAGATGTTAAAAAAAGAGTCCATTAATAAATTAATGAACAAATGGAAATACTTGTAAAATATTAACTGAAATTGATGAAAATGTCCTAAGGAAAATGATGGAAAATATACCAAATAAAATTATTCCTTGCATGTGTGAAGTACTTTACAGCTTATCAATCCTTCCACCTTCATTATCTCACTTGATTGTCAAACAAACTAGTGAGGTAGTGAGGGAAGTGTGAAGACCTCAAGGGGCAAAGAAGCTTGTGTCAGACAAGATCAGCCAGGTTGAAAAGCACGGGACCAGATCTCAAACTCAGTCTTCTGATTCTTTGCCCACTGCAAGCTTTGCCAACTCCTAGGACTGCAGCATTAAAGCCTCTGTGGGAGTGTGCAGGCGTGTGAGGGTGCAGGCGTGTGTGTGGTGTTTCCTACGAAGCCTCCTGCTCCCACCCGGACTCAGAAGTCCCAGCATGGGCAGCAAGCACAGGAAAAGCCCGAGGCTCTGAGAATATGTCTGCCAGGTCAGGGGAGGCTGATACAGCTGCTTCCAAAAAGCAGAGCTGGCACTGAGTGTGGGCGGTTAGTGAGTTGACTCTCTAAGGAAAGGGAAAAAGGAGGCGAGGAGGCAGTGGCATTCTGGAGAGAAGATCCCTTTGAGGGCCCCTGTGGCTGTTGTCTCAACTGGCTGGGGCAAAGAAGGCAAGTAGGACAGCGGCATACATGTGGGTGTGGAGCCCCAGAGACCGGGGTTCTGGTTCCAGCTCTGTTACTGCATAGTGTCGCAGCTCGAGCAAGTGCCGCCTTTAGTCTGGGTCTCAGTCTCTTTATTTAAAAAAATAATAGTAAAGATTAGGGCAGTGGTTTTTAAATCGTGCTTCTTGGGACTTCAGGGGTTCGTGGCTGTGCTTCTGGGCCAAGAAGGAAAGTGGTGGAGAGTAGGGAAAGGTACAACATGCCCCCTCATTCTTACGGAAACATTCCTCTTATAGGTTTTGTATGTGGGATTTTGAGTATAAAGTTTCATTTGAACAAAATGTTCTGCTACAAAATGAAGTTTGAAAACCTCTGGCCAAAATGATCTGAAGTGGTTTTCCAGTTCGGGCAATCTGTGAAAGGTGAATCAGAGGGAAAATAAAGCCTTCGATTTCAAGTACTCCTTCAAGGAAAGAAAGCGGGCAGGCTGCAGGGAGGCAGCTATGGGATTAAATGGGGACGAAAAGAAGCTACCATCATTGTCTGTGACTTTGTGATTTAAGACTGGAGAGAGTGGCTTCCCATGAACCTTTGCTTTCCCTCACGATTTTGTTACCCTTTTCCCTTCTCTTTCTGTCCAAATAGCTACTTGAAGAACTTGATAGGACTTCAGCAGTTGTGTGTTATCAAGCCACAACTTGATCAGATCATCTTTGTTCTCTTACAAGCGTGACTTGCAGAAGTTGGCCATGAGAACGGATGTTGTCAACACTCATTGAAAAGTTTGTTGTCTCTAATTCAAAAGCATATATGCACCCAGATGTTCACTGCAGTACTATTTACAATAGCCAAGACATGGAAGCAACATAAGTGTCCATTGACAGATGATGTGGTATATACATAAAATGAAATATTACTCACCCATAAAAAGGACTGAAATAAAGTTAAGCAAAATGAGAAGACAGAGAAATATGCAGCAGATGAAGGAGCAAGGTAAAACCCCAACAGACAAAACAAATGAAGAGGAAATAGGCAGTTTACCTGAAAAAGAATTCAGAGTAATGATAGTAAAGATGATCCAAAATCTTGGAAATAGAATGGACAAATACAAGAAACTTTTAACAAGGACCTAGGAGAACTAGAGAGCAAACAATGATGAACAAAACAATAAATGAAATTAAAAATTCTCTAGAGGGAATCAATAGCAGAATAACTGAGGCAGAAGAACGGATAAGTGACCTGAAAGATAAAATAGTGGAAATAACTACCACAGAGCAGAATAAAGAAAAAATAATGAAAAGAATACAGGACAGTCTCAGAGACTTCTGGGACAACATTAAATGCACCAACATTCGAATTATAGGGGTCCCAGAAGAAGAAGAGAAAAAGAAAGGGACTGAGAAAATACTTGAAGAGATTATAGTAGAAAACTTCCCTACTATGGGAAAGGAAATAGTCAGTGGAGGCCAGGAAGTGCAGAGTCCAATACAGGATAAATCCAAGGAGAGTAACGCCAAGACACATATTAATCAAACTATCAAAAATTAAATACAAAGAAAAAATATTAAAATCAGCAAAGGAAAAACAACAAATAACATACAATAACAACAAATAACATACAAGGGAATCTCCATAAGGTTAACAGCTGATCTTTCAGCAAAAACTCTGCAAGCCAGAAGGGAGTGGCAGGACATATTTAAAGTGATGAAAGGGAAAGACCTACAACCAAGATTACTCTACCCAGCAAGGATCTCACTCAGATTCAACAGAGAAATTAGAACATTTACAGACAAGCAAAAGCTAAGAGAATTCAGCACCACCAAACCAGCTTTACAACAAATACTAAAGGAAATTCTTTAAGCTAGAAACACAAGAGAAGGAAAAGACCTACAGTAACAAACCCAAAACAATTAAGAAAATGGTAATAGGAACATGCACATGGATAATTACCTTAAATGTAAATGGATTAAATGTTCCAACCCAAAGACATAGATTTGCTGAGTGGATACAAAAACAAGAACTGTATATACGCTGGGTACAAGAGACCCACTTCAGACTTAGGGACACATCCAGATTGAAAGTGAGGGGATGGAAAAGATATTCCATACAAATGGAAATCAAAAGAAAGCTGGAGGAGCAATTCTCATGTCAGACAAAATAGACTTTAAAATAAAGACTATTACAAGAGACAAAAAAGGACACTACATAATGATCAAGGGATCAACCCAAGAAGAAGATATAACAATTGTAAATATTTATGCACCCAACATCGAAGCACCTCAATACATAGGAAAATGCTAACAGCCATAAAAGGGGAAACTGACAGTAACACAATCATAGTAGGGGACTTTAACACCCCACTTTCACCAATGGACAGATCATCCAAAATGAAAATAAATAAGGAAACACAAGCTTTAAATGATACATTAAACAAGATGGACTTAATTGATACTTATAGGACATTCAATCCAAAAACAACAGAATACACTTTCTTCTCGAGTGCTCATGGAACATTCTCCAGGGTAGATCATATCTTGGGTCACAAATCAAGCCATGGTAAATTTAAGAAAATTGAAATCATATTAAGTGTCTTTTCTGACCACAATGCTGTGAGACTAGATATCAATTACAGGAAAAAATCTGTAAAAAATACAAACACATGGAGGCTAAAGAATACACTACTAAATAACCAAGAGATCACTGAAGAAATCAAAGAGGAAATCAGAAAATACCTAGAAACAAATGACAATGAAAACACGACGATCCAAAACCTATGGGATGCAGCAAAAGCAGTTCTAAGAGGGAAGTTTATAGCCATACAATCCTACCTCAGGAAACAAGAAACATTTCAAGTAAACAACCCAACCTTGCACCTAAAGCAATTAGAGACAGAAGAACAAAAAAAACCCCGAAGTTAGCCGAAGGAAAGAAATCATAAAGATCAGATCAGAAATAAATGAATAAGAAGTGAAGGAAATGATAGCAAAGATCAATAAAACTAAAAGCTGGTGCTTTGAGAAGATAAAAAAAATTGATAAACCATTAGCCAGACTTATCAAGAAAAAAGGGAGAAGACTTAACAGAATTAGAAATGAAAAAGGAGAGGTAACAACTGACACTGCAGAAATACAAAATATCATGAGAGATTACTACAAGCAACTATATGCCCATAAAATGGACACCAGGAAGAAATGGACAAAATCTTAGAAAAGCACAACCTTCCAAGACTGAACCAGGAAGAAATAGAAAATATAAACAGGTCAATCACAAGTAATGAAGTTGAGACTGGGATTAAAAAGCTTCCAACAGACAAAAGCCCAGGACAAGATGGCTTCACAGGTAAATTCTATCAAACATTTAGAGAAGAGCTAACACCTATCCTTCTCAAATTCTTCCAAAATATAACAGAGGGAGGAAAACTCCCAAACTCATTCTACACAGCCACCATCACCCTGATACCAAAACCAGAAAAAGATGTGACAAAAAAAGAAAACTACAGGCCACTATCACTGATGAATATGGATACAACAATCCTCAACAAAATAGTAGCAAACAGAATCCAGCAGCACATGAAAAGGATCATACACCATGATCAAGTGGTGTTTATCCCAGGAATGCAAGGATTCTTCAATATACGCAAATCAATCAATGTGAGACACCATATTAACAAAATGAATTACTAAAAACCATATGACAATCTCAATAGATGCAGAAAAAGCTTTTGACAAAATTCAACACCGATTTGTGATAAAAACTCTCTAGAAAGTAGGCATAGAGGGAACTTACCTCAACATAACAAAGGCCATATATGACAAACCCCCAGCCAACATCATTCTCAATGGTGAAAAACTGAAAGCATTTCCACTAAGATCAGGAACAAGACAAGGTTGCCCACTCTCACCGCTGTTATTCAACATAGTTCTGGAAGTTTTAGCCACAGCAGTCAGAGATGAAAAATAAATAAATAAATTAAAGGAATCCAAATCAGAAAAGAAGAAATAAAACTGTCATTGTTTGCAGGTGACATGATACTATACATAAAGAATCCTAAAGATGCTACCAGAAAATTACTACAGCTAATCAATGAATTTGGTTAAATATCAGGATACAAAATTAATGCACAAAAATCTCTTGCATTCCTATACACTAATAATGAAAAATCTGAAAGATAAATTAAGGAAACACTCCCATTGACCATTGCAATGAAAGGAATAAAATACCTAGGAATAAACCTAAGTAAGGAGACAAAAGACCTCTATGCAGAAAACTGTAAGACACTGATGGAAGAAATTAAAGATGATACAAGCAGATGGAGAGATATACCATGTTCTTGGATTGGAAGATCAACATTGTGAAAATGACTATACTACCCAAAGCAATCTATAGATTCAGTGCAATTCCTATCAAACTACCGATGGCATTTTCCACAGAACTGAAACAAAAAATTTCACAAGTTGTATGGAAACACAAAAGATCCCGGGTAGCCAAAGCAATCTTGAGAAAGAAAAACAGAACTCGAGGAATCAGGCTCGAGTACAAAAACAGAAATATAGATCAGTGGAACAGGATAGAAAGCCCAGAGAGAAACCTACGCATATATGATCACTTTATCTTTGTTAAAGGAGGCAAGAATATACAATGGAGAAAAGACAGTCTCTTCAATAAGTGGTGCTGGGAAAACTGGACAGCTACATGTGAAAGAATGAAATTAGAACACTTCCTAACACCATACACAAAAATAAACTCGGAATGGATTAAAGACCTAAATGTAAGGCCACAGACTATAAAACTCTTAGAGGAAAACATAGGCAGAACACTCTATGACATAATCACAGCAAGATCCTTCTTGACCCACTTCCTAGAGAAATGGAAATAAAACCAAAAATAAACAAATGGGGCCTAATGAAACTTAAAAGCTTTTGCACAGCAAAGGAAACCATAAACAAGATGAAAAGACAACCCTCAGAATGGGAGAAAATATTTGCAAACGAAACAACTGACAAAGGATTAATCTCCAAAATATACAAGCGGCTCATGCAGCTCAATAACAAAAAAAGAAACAACCCAATCCAAAAATGGGCAGAAGACCTAAATAGACATTTCTCCAAAGAAGATATACAGATGGCCAACAAACACATGAAAGGATGCTCAACATCACTAATCATTAGGGAAATGCAAATCAAAACCACAATGAGGTATCACCTCACACCAGTCAGAATGGTCATCATCAAAAATCTACAAAAAATAAATGCTGAACAGAGTGTGGAGAAAAGGGAACCCTCTTGCACTTTTGGTGGGAATGTAAATTGATACAGCCACTATGGAGAACAGTATGGAGATTCCCTAAAAAACTAAAAATAGAACTCCCGTATGACCCAGGAATCCCACTACTGGGCATATACCCTGAGAAAACCATAATTCAAAAAGAGTCATGTACCACAGTGTTCATTGCAGCTCTATTTACAATAGCCAGGGCACGGAAGCAACCTAAGTGTCCACTGACAGATGAATGGTTAAAGAAGGTGTGGCACATATATACAATGGAATATTACTTAACCATAAAAAGAAACGAAATTGAGGTATTTTTAGTGAGGTGGATTTACCTAGAGTCTGTCATACAAAGTGAAGTAAGTCAGAAAGAGAAAAACAAATACTGTATGCTAACACATATATGGAATCTTAAAGAAAAAATGTTTTGAAGAACCTAGGGGCTCGACAGGAATAAAGATGCAGATCTAAGAGAATGGACTTGAGAACATGGAGAGGGGGAAGGGTAAGCTGAGATGAAGTGAGAGAGTGTCATGGACATATATACACTACCAAGTGTAAAATAGATAGCTAGTGGGAAGCAGCCGCATAGCACAGGGAGGTCAGCTCGGTGCTTTGAGTCCACCTAGTGGGGTGGGATAGGGAGGGTGGAGGGAGACACAAGAGGGAGGGGATATGGGGATATGTGTATGTGTATAGCTGATTCACTTTGTTATACAGCAGCAACTAACACAGCAAGGTAAAGCAACTATACTCCAATAAAGATGTTAAAAAAAATACATATATGGTGCTTACAAAAAACAAAAAAAGGACTGAAGTAATGCCATTTGCAGCAACATGGATGGGCATAGATTATCATGCTAAGTGAAGTAAGCCAGACAGAGAAAGGCAAATACCATATGATATCAGTTATGTGTGGAATCTAAAGTATGATACAAATGAACTAATTTACAAACCAGAAACAGACTCACAGATATAGAAAAGAAACTTATGGTAATGAAAGGAGAAAGGGGCTAGGGAAGGAATAAATTATGAGTTTGGGAATTAGCAAAAACAAACTACTCTGTATAAAATAAACAAGGTCCTACTGTATCGCACAGGGAAATATATTCAATATCCTGTAATAAACCATAATGGGAAAAGAATATGTAAAAATATATATGTATGTATACATATATATATATATGAATCACTTTGCTATACATCAGAAGCTAACACAACATTGTAAATCAACTATATTTCAATTAAAAAAATAAAGAATATTTTCTCAGAAAGTAAAACTCATTACATACCTGGGGTAGACGCAACCATAGTGAGCTTCTGGTTCCGTTGCTCATTGCACAGATGGGAAATGGAGACCTGAGGAGGGAAGAACCTTGCCCAAAGTCACAGCATCAGCAGTGAGGCAGCCGATAGTCTAGCTATAAGGGGTGCAGTCACTGATGGAGGGACACAACGCACAGAATTGTTCAAAGGCACTGTGGGAGTTGCTGAGCTTGAATTTATTTATTTATTTATTTATTTAAATTTTACTTTTTTTGGCTTCGTTGGGTCTTCTTTGCTGCGCATGGGCTTTCTCCAGTTGCGGTGAGCGGGGGCTACTCTTCGTTGTGGTGCACAGGCTTTTCCTTGTGGTGTCTTCTCTTGTTGCGGAGCTAGGGCTCTAGGGCCTGCGGACCTCAGTAGTTGTGGCGCGTGGGCCCAGTAGCTGTGGCTCGCGGGCTATAGAGCACAGGCTCAGTAGTTGTGGCGCACAGGCTTAGCTGTTCCGCGACATGTGGGATCTTCCTGAATCAGGGATCGAACCCTTGTCCCCTGCATTGGCAGGCGGATTCTTAACCATTGTGCCACCAGGGAGGTCCCTGACCTTGAAATTAAATGCAGATTGTTGACATTATACCTTTGGGGTCGGTTTGGGGTCTGTACTACATGCTACCTTTCTGCTTTTTCATCAAATACACAATTGTGTAATAATGCAGGAGCTACACGTACTCTGCTCCCATCTCTAGAAAGGTACAGTCAACATAGATCTTATTTTGTTTATGTTCAAGATCGTGGGACAAGAGCCGAGGGCCCAACCCTGTCACTGGACACACATCTTCCCCCCTGCTTGCAATGTTCCATTGCTCTCATTCCCTTCAGGATTAAGTCCTAGCTCCCTGGCCTTGTATCTAGGGCAACTAGGGCATCCCCTGCCACTCCCAACCTCACATTTATGTCTGGACTGGATATTGTGAAGTTCTTATAGCATCTAAAACGCTCCATGATGTTTTAACCAGAAGGCCTTTGCTCCTACGATTCCCTCCACCTGGAACACTGACTCCTCTTTTTATTTCATTCTACTTAAGTCAGAGTCAATGTTCCTCGTTTATAAGTCAGTTCAAGTGTCAGCTTCTCCACGAGACCAGCCTGGCTTTCATCCTCACTGTCTGAATTGTAAAACTGTCCTAAGTGTGGGCAAGTCATCTTAAGCTCACTTCGACCATAACACTTTATTGAATATGGTCAAGATCCCCTCCTCCTTTCTGAAGTCCTGCAGGACAGGGGACAGTGTGAGATCAGAGCCTCCGTCCAATTCTCCGGTTAAGTGTTAAGTAAATAGATCTGCATGTGTCTGTTTACCTGAATACACCTGAGCCCCTTTGAATTTCACTTTCTTTGTCTGAGTGATTCAGAGACTAAGGCTATTGGACAGCGGTCTGTGAGAGGAAAAATGAGACTTTATTTACTTACTTACTTACTTACTTATTTATTTAAAGGGCTTCGTAAGCCATGCCTCATATGGATAAGCAAGTTGTAGCTTTAACAGTCACACACCTGGATCGTGTCTCAGGATCTCCTGCTGCACCCAGAGCCTTGTGCCGGGCCGCTGAGAGATCCAGGAAAAGAGAATGACACAGCCTTCTACCTCTCCTCGTCCTTCAGAAATGAGGCTTTATTTCTAGAAGGGCAGCTCAGCTAGGTCTTGAGGCCAGTCCTTTAGAGGTGTGGGCAGCTGCTGGCCTGTAACTGCAGCCCTGCCTCTGCTGTGGCGATGGAGCTTCTGCCCTGGGTACGCGCACTGACTTCCTTCCTCTGCACACATCAGAAACCCAGCCTAGCTCCAGGACCGTGACAGGACAAACTGTTCCATACCTGAGACCCTCACCCATTGCTTTTCATGCCTTGAAACTTGTCTATATACCTTTTCATCCAAACAGGCTTTAAAAAAAGGAAAGCATTGTAAGTCAACTATACTTCAATGAAAAATAAAATTAAATTAAAAAAGGAAATAAGAATTCAGGGAGTTTAAGGGAGAAGAAGCTAGCTCACCATTTCACCTACACTCAAAACTCCCCAAGGAAGGAGAACATGCACTACAGAGAGGGAAGGTTATTTCATTAGCGACATCCTCTCACTCTTTGGCCAGTGAAAACAAAACAAAACAAAACAAAAACCTGAGGGACAGAGTATAAGGGTTTTTCCCGAAAGCATGCATGAATGTAGGATCAGAGGAAGGACCAGTGCCTGGGACCCTCCAGCCCAGGGTGCATTTCCCTGAGCCACAGGGGTTTTACTGCTTGGCCACTTATTCACTGTTACCCTCGGACCAGTGCCCCTTCCCATCCCTTTACCTCGTTTGCCCTTTCTATAGAGTCTATTTACCTTCTCTATGAGATTTTTTCCAGCCGGGAGGTGTGTGTCTGTATATAGTCGTCACTTGGTATCCACAGGGGACTGGTTACAGGACCACTGTGAATACCAAAATCCCCAGATGCTTGAGTTCTTTATATAAAATCGTATAATATAATTGGTCCTCTGTATCTGTAGATGTGGAACCTGCAGTTATGGAGGGATGACTCCACACACATATACTGTATACACTTCATTTCATGATATAATAGAGTTTTGAAGTTAAAATATGTCCCTTTTCATCCATCCATCCATCCATCCATTAATCTATCCATACTTAATTCAGTTCATTCATTCATATCTTATTGATTATCTACTATTAGGCACCTTATTCAAGTTGGAGTCTCTGCTGTCATGAGGCTTAAGCTCTGGCAGACTCCAGCAGGCATTTTAGATCCAAAGAAAATTAAGATGCTCTTAAAAACCTTGACAGTCAAGAGAACAATATTTATTTTATTTTAATTGAAGTATAGTTGATTTACAATGTTGTATTAATTTTTGCTGTACAGCAAAGTGACTCAGTTATACACATATATGCATTCTTTTTTATATTCTTTTCCATTACTGTTTATCCCAGGATATTGGATATACTTCCCTGTGCTATATAGTAGGACCTTGTTGCTTATTCATTCTGTATGTAATAGTTTGCATCTACTGACCCTGAGCTCCCGGTGCATTCCCTCCCTCACCCCCCTCTCCCCCTTCGCAACCACAAGTCTGTTTAAGAGAACAAAATTTTTTTGTGTTTCTGGTTAAAAGTAGTCTTGCCAAAAGTATCATGTTTATACATGATGCTTTCACATATATTCTCATATATGATTTTAATAGTGGCCCCTTGTGAATTCAGCAGGATTAGGGAGGATTTTCCCACTTTGCAGATGAGGAAACCAAGGTCTAAAAGGATGAAGTCATTTTCCTTAGGTTCCCACAGACGGTTCTTTGCAGAAGAGGCATAAACATAAATTGCCGGGGTTTTTGTCCAGGTGTCGATGACAGGGCAAGAGAGAGGAACTTTGTAGTGGGCCACCAGGCTTTGGAAACAGGACTACACAGTAGGGCTCTGCTTACATCTGCTTGCACTGGGAAGAGGCTCTTCTGAGACATAGGGTCCACCTCCGATCACTGTGCGCAGACCTAGCTGTAACTGGGGTAAAAGAGGTTGGGGTTAGTTCAAAGATCCAAGCTCTGGGCAGAGATGGCCTCTTCCCTTCATTTGGCTTCAGGTCCTACGTCTGCACAATAAGGATGATGCTTACCTAGCTACTTCACAGCAATTCTGAGTGCCCAGTGAGACATGGTACATTCCTTGAGCAGACCCCAGGCAAGGCATCGTCTTCCTCCACGCCTGGTACACAGTGGGTGCTCAGTGTTGTTTGGTGATCTTGGGTCTGGAGTGAGGCAAAGGTTGGATGAAGGGGAAGGACATGAATGCACTCCTTTGTTCTAGGAACTATATTAGGTGTCTTTCATGTATCCTTTCCTTTGACGCTCTCATCACTCTGTGATGTAGGTGCTGCAGATGAAGGGACTGCAGATCAGAGAGGTTAAGTAACTTCCCTACCTCACTCAATGCAGGTGGGCCAGAACTGGGATCAGAATCCGTGCCTCTGTTTTCCCTCTGTTTCTTGCATCTCCTTCAGTGATAGAGAGTCCGTTTGGGTAGGTTTCTGTCCTGTAGCCAGGAGTGCAGCCTGAGTGATGAACAGCATAGGCAGTGGATGGCCTCGGAAATCCTTAAGATAAGGAGGCAAGCCATTAATCCTTGCTTTTTCTGTCTTTGTCTTTACAAGTTTCTTATTAGACATTCTCTCCTCACATTTTCAATTAACATTTCTTTCTGATTCTCTCTTATTTTTCCCTCCCGTTCTGCTACAGTTTTTCTTTCTCCATTTTTCTCTCCGAAGTTCTGAGAAGACTCCTGTCATGGTTTCCTTTATTGGTGCTTTTGCCTCTTTGCCTGTTTCCAGAATGTTCTTTCGACTGCTAAGTCTGACCTGGTCATTTTCATGTTCAAAATCCCTCACAAGATAGAATCCAGACACCTTCACCTATTCCAGAAGTTCCTTCAGGATCAGGTCCGAACAGTTGTGTCAGTGTCAATGCCTACCATCCCTCTGTTCCTGCAGCTCACAGCTCTGCAGAGACACCTGTCATATAGTAACCATTTCTTCACCCACCTGCGCCCCTCACCCCCACGCACCAGGGTGGAAGGTCCTTGAGGGAAGGGCATGCTTTGCTCACCTCTTATACCCCAGTTTCTAGAATAGCACTTTGCTCAGCACATAGTAGTTGCTCAGTACATCTACTTAGTAAACTTAGTAAAGAAGTGCATCAGACACCCCACACTCTCCTTTACCTCTGTCCTCTTCCCCAGGATTTAGAGATCGGAAATCCAAATTCCAATATCCACTGTCTGTTTGCTAGAGACACCAGCAGGAAGCTATTAAAGTGACACTTCCATAGCATTTTGCAGACTACAAGCCATTTTATACAGATTAACTGTTTGATTTTCACGACAACCCATGAGTTCGAGGGTGGAGATTTTCATTCCGTCACACAGGAGAGGACAGCAAGACCCAGAGCAGCTGCAGGACTTGTCCAGGGCCACGCAGTCGTTGTGCCACGTGCCAGGATTTACATCCTGCATGATCGCTTGCTGCCGTGGACCTTGGTTTCTCCACTAACAAAGACACTCTGTCTTAATTACAACGAATGAGGGAAGGAAAAGCCAGGGTAATTATTGGTGACACATTGAGCAAGTGTGAAGCTCTTAAAGAATTGAAATGCTTTCTTTCTGTACCTTCAAGGACTTTTTCATTACTCCTAATTCCTTAACATTTGTATATCAATTTGGAGGTTTGCAAAGTGGTTTTTTTTTTTTTCCCCCTCAATCCTACATTCCATTTGCTTGCCTCTTACTCTGTTTAGTGACATGGGCAGAACACAGCTTTAACACACACATTTTTGTCTTATCTCTGTGCCATGCACTATGCCAGGCACCAGGGACATAATTGTGGGCCATCAGACGTTGCCTCTGCCCTCAGGGAGCTAGTAAACACACAGTTGTGAGGATGCCAGGAACACAGGATGCTGTGTAATATAGAGAGCCCTAGGTAAGTGGTGGCTGGAGAAGGTTTTCCAGAAGGAAGCAGTGATCTAAAGGATAGGAAGAAATTAACTAGGCAGACAGTGGTGGGAAAGGATGTACCAGGCAGGGAGAGTATGTGCAAATTCCAGGAGGCAAAGTAAGTCTGGTTCAAGATTATTGCAGCCCTGTTCATAATCGTGATCGCCAAGATGCAAAAACAACCTAAATTTCCATTGACAGATGAATGGATAAAGCAAATGTGATATATAGATATAGAATGGAATATACGTGTGTGTGTGTGTAATGGAATATTATTCAGCCTTGAAAAAGAAGGACATCCTACCATAGGCAACAACATGGATGAACCTTGAGAACCTTATGCTATAAGTGAAATATGCCAGACACAGAAGGACAAATATTGCCTGATTCCACTTATATGCAGTCTCTAAAATTGTCAAACACATAGATGCAGAGAGTAGAATGGTGGTTGCCAGTGGCTGGCAGGGAGGGGAAATGAGGCATTACTGTTCAACAGGTATATATGTTTAGTCGTGCAAGACGAATAAGTTCTGGAAATCAGCTGCACGGATCTCATTAACAGTACTGCATTGTACACTTAAAAGTTTGTTAAGAGGGTAGATGTCAGGTTAAGTGTTATTACCTTGATTTAAAAAAATGATTGTGAGTCAGTCCGATGAGTAAATTGAAAGCCATGGAGAGGAAGGGACTTGCTTGAGTGGCCCAGTGGACTCAGGGAGGATTGGAAGCCGTGGCAGAGACCGCCCGCCTCCCGGCCTGTGTCCAGACTCCTTGGACGCCTTTGCCGGCCTCTGCTTTTCAGGAGGCAGAAGGGCAGTTAGGGGGAGAGCCTGGGCCACGTGGGTTCAAACACAGATGCCGAGGACTAGCCGGAGCCGGCGCCAGCTGCCGAGACCGTGGTGCCCTGAGCCCCGGCCCTCTGCTGCCCTGCAGACTGGGCCTTCCGCCACTCAAAGATTAGTCACAGACGCTGCAAACACATCTACAATATTATGTCAGAAAAAGGCGTGAGGCAGCATTCATATAGCAGGCTCATTAGCCTGTGAGTATCCATTCACCCAAATATTCCCACTAATCAGCCTTCAGATGGGCAGGATTAATTGGTTACAATCCTAGCACTGGGCAGAAATGAATGCGTTTGCCTTTCAGAATAGACAGCTTATCCATTGCCCTTACACAGAGCACGCCCTAGCCCATGGGTTTTGCTATCAGGGCCATGACAGCAGAGCCCACGGGAGATGAATGGAACCGTTTTCTCACCTTTGTTTGGGGCTGGAGCCCCCTTCTTGTATCTTGGTGATCAGTTTGCTGCATATCCATCTTCCCTACAGGACTGGGAGCTGCTTGAGGGCAGATCCGTATCAGTTAGCATCGGGTCTGACCACATATAACAAGAAAGCCATAATAATAGTGCCTTAACTAGGTGAAATGTATTCCTTCCCTCTTTCCTTCCTTATTTTCCCATCATCCTAAGGTGTAGCTACAGCCTCATGGTCCAAGATGGCTGCAGGAAAGTCAGCCATCATATCTGAGCCTCAAGCAGCAGGAAGGGGAAAAAAGAAAGGGAAAATGAGGCACACCTCCTAGCTGAAGCAGCTCCCTTTAAGTAGCTTTTGGAAATCCCTCACAACACTTATATTTAATATCTCACTGACCAGAACTTATTCACCTGACAGATGCAGTTGTTAACTGGAAGTGTACCCATTTAAATAAATCCAGGGCCTGTCACTAAGGAAGAAAGGGAGAACACATATTGGACAGGCACCTTGAAGTCTTTGACAAAGTGTCTGGGTCTGATTCAGCTTTGATATCCCTCACAAGGCCTTCCTTGTACATCATGGGTGTGGTTAAGAATTCAGGTCAGAAAAACCTTGGTATCAGTGCTGGCTCTGCTCTTTGCTAGCTGTGTAGCGTAGGCAAGCATCGTTTACTTTTCTGAGCCCAGTTTCTTTGTTATGGTAATAGTCACACTGACTCTATGGGGTGGTTATGAGGATTAAATGAGTCTATTCTATTCAAGTGCTTAGTAGGACTTCTGGCACACAGTGCAGCATCAGTAATTGATAGCTTCCAGGGTTACGAATGATTGTCATTACCGCCATACGGGTGGGTATTATGTCCTGTTTTAAAGAATTCTGGGCTCGGAGGGAGAAGACGTATGTTTCAGACCCACACAATGGCTGTGTGGCTCTGGCAAGTCATTTAAACTGTCTGAGACTCATTCTTATTTCTGGAAAATGAATATAATTCGATCCACTCCCAGTTATGAGAATCAAAGTATTTCTTTCCAACACACTATAAAATGTTATACTATTAACAAAGGTAGTGTATTGCAATGAGAAAACCACAATTTTAGCGGGGTGGTGGGGTCAGACAACTTAGTTGCACACCCCAGCTCTGTCACTTCATAGATATGTGACTTTGGCATATCACATGACCTGGCTGGCCCTTGGTTTCCTTACTAGTAAAATGGAATAGCAATACTTTCCTTGCAGATTTCTTATAGAATTGAAGAGAATTATCTATGCAGATGCAAAGTGCCTGAAAAATAGAAGACTCTAAATAGATGACATTGATGTTTCTGGTGATCATGGTGACAGTGATGGTGATGAATCACTCAATATTTATAGAATGAATGAATAAGTGAAAGAATGAATGAGTCAGCAGGCAAACTAGAAGCTTGGAGTTGGTGTCCTCCATCTGCAGGGCCACATAGAGGGGACACACAAAAATCCCTGTGGCATTCGGGCACCAGGTTTTGCTCTGGGCAGCCTCCGCCTTGCATGGCGGGTTCCACACGCCAACAGGGCCCACATGACATGTGTCGAGGAACCCCCCTACGGACGTCTTCTTACCATGTTCCAGGGAGAGAAGGTTTCCCAGCCAAACATCACCTCCAGTCATCCTTGGGCCCACCTGCCTCCTACTGAGAATCAACTCCTGGCAGCGGCCGCGTCCTCATCCGTGTCTCCAGGCCACCTGTATATATGTAGCTGGGCAGGGTAGCATAAAGCCTTGATTTTGCAGAGAGTGAAGTGATTACATTACTTATGCTTTTCTCTTCTAACGAGGCGATAAAACCTTTATGATACCTCCAGCCCACATATCCCTGTTACACTTCCACGTTATTCTTGCTTTTTCAGACTCGTCCTGACTTTCCTCCATTAAGTACATCGAGTACTAAGAACGCGGGGCTCATCTGGTACAGAGAGAAACTCAATTATATCCACCAGCAGAGTGTCAAAGAAATGGAGGTTTGAGATCTATTTATAGGTTACAGCCTCTAGGTGGAAACTTGCCCGTTTTCAGTCCAGCAGTCTATAGGAATGCTCAGGAGGACGTCAGCTGAGTCCAGGGGAGCCAGTCCACATAGGAAGCACTCTCTAAGAGGATCTATAGTAATGCGAATGTCAAAGTTAGCCCCAAGTTCAGTGAAACTAATTGGACCCTGTAGAACAGTTTGTAAACTGGGAGCCCAAGAGCATCTCTAAGCCACAGATGAGTCTCATTTTGTCCACAGTTAAAAAAAAAAAAAAATCGGTTGTCCAAAATTTGAAAATCAGATTTCAAACGAAATTATAGAATATGTGTGTGTGCGTGTGCAAAACTGCATGCTCTACGTACAGTGGATCCCCATTCTTGATGGTAACGATTGGCTGGATTTCAGTAGCAGATACCCCTTTGGAAAGATCACATGTGCTGTAGTTTGCCATCGTCCCCACCACTCCCTGTTGTCTCTTTTATTGTATCGTCTTCCCTTCCCTATGTACGTTCTCTGTAGGTATTTGTGTTTAGGCCCCTTCTTCACAAGACACTCACTGCTTGAAGTGATACACAAGTCAAAATGACCTCTAGTGTGAATGAAACCAGATGGATCCTTTAGAAGGTGCTCCTGGCTTGTAGGAGTGCAGCTGTCAAAGTTTCTTCTAGCTGAAAATGTACCCAAACGAATCCATTAGAGAACTCGTGAGTCATGCAGGCTCTGAGGAGCTGCAGTGTCAACTCCGAAAAGCATCATAAGGACAAATTTAACCAGGACTCAGGTAGTCGGGGAGTGAATGTGAGCCTTGTGCTACAGCCTCATGATATGCAGAAAATGAGGCTGAGAGTATGGTGTCGAGGGCTGGAGAGTGTCTACCAGGGAAGCAGAAAGCCAGGGTTCCATCCTGAGTTACATCCCTGATGTGCTAAGTGAGTCTGTACAAAACCCTTCCATCTCTGGACTTTGGGCCCCCATTTGCAAAACTGAGATTGGACTAGGTAAGTTCTAGAAACCCTTTCAAAGATTGTTATCCTGGAGAAAGACCTGACAAACGTTACAGAAGGGCGAGTCTGTGAGAAGGACCATCTGAGGGCATCTCGAGCGTCTGCTCTGAATTTACGACGACTGCCCTGGATGATTGTCACTGCCTGGTCTCTTGGTCCTCTTGCTCTCTGTCTTCATGGTATGTCCCCACCTCATCTCCTCTCCCCCTCCTCGCTCTGCTCCAGCTGTAGCAACCTCATGTTCTGGGAGCATGCCAAGCACAAGACATTGCTTCAGCCTGTGACGCCCTTTTCTTTATTCTCGCAGAATCCTACTTTTCAAGACTCAGTCCCTCCTCCTTGAAGCCTTCCCAGTCCCCTTCCACTATCACACACACAGTCACACCCAAAGTCGACTGGCTTTGGGATTCAAAGTCCGGCTCTGCCTCTTGCCAAGAGTGTCACACGGTTTGCAAGGATGGCAGGGCCGGGAACCCAGTGTCCCCAGTCCTTCCCACCAAGTCCCTGGACCTTCTAGTCGTCACTGTGACCACAGGTAGGTCACTTGACCTCTCTGCGTCTCAACGTCTGCATCCAAAAAGGAAGGATAAAAATAACATTTATCTCCTAACGTTGAGAGAATTAACGAGTGAGCATACTACCCACGTGATCCTGTGCCGGCCACCTAGTACGCGCTCACTTTCTTTAAATATAGAGAGGGGGCTGCATTCACTTTTGTGCTCACTTGCAGCCCATGCCTGAGCCGAGCGCAGAGAAGGAGTACTGTTCCGGGAGTCACGGGGCTTTGTGTTCGGGCCCTAGCTGCCTTATTAGCTCTGTGATTTGGGGCAGGAAGCTTAGCTTCTGTGAGCCTCGGTTTTGCCTTCTAAGCAGTGGAAATGGCCCTGCCTGGCTTTGAGACAGCTGCTGTCTGCAGCACTCACTGGGGCTGATGAACGGGAGTGAGAAGGATTGGAGAGGTCTCTTGAAACCGGAGGGAACACTCCGCAAACGTGAGCTCTTGATTATCATTCCTCACACCAGCGGCGTCTTTTCTCCAGTGGGAGCTGCCTGACAACGGCGGCCCAGATGTTGTCAACATCTGTCTGCTCCGCTGGGCCTTTTACAGAGAGAGGAGGAAAAAAGGAGTGAGGGAGGATTATATTCCGGAAACTGTGTGGACAGGTTTCCCTAACTCCTCTGCCGTCCCTCCCCCACTTGTAGCCCCCCTGGGAGGAGGGGCCACTTCTCATTCCTCTCTGGACTCCAAGTGTCCTGCCCAGTGTCTGGCTTAGGAAACACTGGCTGACTTGATTGTGGGGACTCAGTGCTGTCTTTTGTCTCTGGGGGGATGCTGTTAGCCAAGGATGACAGGGCCTCTTGGTTACCCCAGTAGAGTATATGATGACTTTGGGATTCAGGAATCCTGAGTCTGCTGCTGCCTTGCTGTGTGACCTTGGGCAGGGCAGATGCACCCTCTGGGCCTCAGTTTTCACACTGATAAAGTGACGTACCTCAGGTTCTAGGAAGAAACATTCCCTGCCTGATGGATCCTTGAGTATTGTGGAATATCTTCCAGCAGGGAAAGGCTGGAAGTTTAGTATCTGCATGTGAGTAGACCATTTTTTCCCCTTTTTGTTTGTTTCTACTTGGGAGAGTGGCAGCTTGGCAACTTGGAGAATAATAGCCAATGCTACTGGGTACCAGGAACTTCGCTCACGTTAGCTCATTTAATCCTTACAGCAATCCTTCCAGGTGGGCACCAGCATCCTTGTTTCTCTACTGATTAAACTGAGACTCAGAGAAGAGAATTCATTCTCTTATGTGACACAGTTCATCAGAGAGTCATTCAAAATTTCTTCCAGGGTGCTATGCTTTCCAAGAAGTAATGAGTCTCGGGCTTCCCTGGTGGCGCAGTGGTTGAGAGTCCGCCTGCCGATGCAGGGGACACGGGTTCGTGCCCCGGTCCGGGAAGATCCCACATGCCGCGGAGCGGCTGGGCCTGTGAGCCATGGCTGCTGAGCCTGCGCGTCCGGAGCCTGTGCTCCGCAACGGGAGAGGCCACAACAGTGAGAGGCTCGCGTACCACACACACACAAAAAAGAAGTAATGAGTCTCTCATCACTGAAGGGTGTTGTGGAAGAGATTCAGTTACGGGCTGGGCCAGAGCCAGAGACGCTGGTTGTGACCTTATCGATGCATACACTCATAAGATGTTCTGCGCTGGGAGGACCCTTGCAGACCACCTGGTACAATCTCCTTTCATAAATGAGGCTCTGAGAGGAGCAAGGACTTGACCAGCATCGCTCACCAGCCTCCCAGAGTCAGGCCGGTCTGGGTTGGAACTCTGTCACCTACATCCCTGACATCCCACTGTCCCTCAGTGAGAGCGTACAAAGGGAGCCCAGCCTCTGTTCCCCTGCCATGGATACACAGGGCTGGGCCAAGGGACCTGAGGGAATACCTGCAAACCAGTGGGTCCTCTTGCCCAGAGCCTCCGGGAATACACCTCTGCCCTTCCTTCCTGCACTGGATGGGGGTGGGAGTGTCTTTATTAAACACCTCTTTCCTCCCTCCAGGGAGTGGGGTGGTAATTGCAGCTCTGTAAGGTGGTGGGGTTTCACTTTGCCACCTTCCCAAAACCATGGCCAGTGGCAGCCCTCACCCTGGGCTCCTTGGGAAACACGACTGCATGTTTCCAGGGACACTGGCTAGCCTGTATCCACCAAGTATTGGAGGCAGGAGGCCTCGCACCAGTATCTCCTGTCTGACTCCCTGCTTGCAGATGGGTGCACAGAGAGGAAGAGTGAGGTGTGCCAGAGCGTGGCACAGCGGCCATTGGAACTTAACCTTCAGAGCTACTTGGCCTCATTGACCAGCCCTTCTAACAACCTTGAACAAATTACCTCCTCTCTCTCAGGCTCAATCTGGGAAAAGGGGATAATAATAGAGCCTACTTCACAAACTTGTAAGGATTAAGTAGAATAATGTTGGTAAAGTGGGGAGGGCCGGGACTGGTGGGTAGAAGGTGCCAGACAGTGGTTGTCTCCCTCCCTCCATGGTTCAGGCCTTGCTCTGCATTCTCTCCTCTGAGGCCAACCGTGGAGCCTGAACCAGTGTCAGACACAAAAAGAAAATACCAGCTACCTCTATTCTGTTTGCTTTTGGGGGCTAACTTTTCTTATTATATATATATATATATATATTTTTTTTTTTTTTTTTGCGGTACACGGGCCTCTCACTGTTGTGGCCTCTCCCGTTGCGGACGCAGGGTCAGCGGCCATGGCTTACGGACTTAGCTGCTCCGCGGCATGGGGGATCCTCCCGGACCGGGGCACGAACCCGCGTCCCCTGCATCGGCAGGCGGACTCTCAACCACTGCGCCACCAGGGAAGCCCTCTTATTATTCTTTTGCCTAATTTATGTAGCGCTTATGAGGTGCCAGACATTGTGCCTAGAGCTTGACCTATATTAACTCACCCATGAGGTATGTTGTATTTATTTTATAGGTGAGGACATTGAGGCAGAGAGAGGTTGCCCCTTGCGTGGGGGCAGTGGAAGAACTCAGAGTCTAGGGCTCATTGTACCCAACTGAATCTCAAAGTCTGAGATTTGTCCATTATCTTGTCTATATCAAGCCCCTGCTATGTGTTAGGCATTGTTTCAGGCACCGAAGATACCAAGCATTGAACAGATAACACCCCTGCTCTCACAGAGCGTACAGCTCAATACAGAGGGAGACTCAAATGTCAGAGCCAGCCCCCGGGATCCCACATCCTGCCCTGAGTACTCTCTCCTTTGCTCATGACATTCTTTGGACAAGTCTCCAACCAACCAACAGGCTGGTGTTTCTTCCACTGCTTGCCCACTGCCCCATTGTCTCCAGCTCACTGCCTGCAGCCCAGGACAGCCTCCTTGGCATTTCCCCAGGATGGTAGGAAGCACAGAGCCCAGTTACCACTGCTTCAGAATGGTGGCCATCTGCAGGCTCTCTCAGAGCCTTCACGTTTCTGCATCTTATTCACAATAATCCTCATGTTTTGGTAATGATGGAAGGCTGTGTGGACTGTGGGATCCTATCAGAACTGAGTTTATTACTGAGCTCTGCCACACCGTAACCCTGGGTTTCTGCACAACTCATTTGGCTACTGTGTGCCTTGGTTTCGGGGTATGTGTAATGGGACTCAGCTCTACCCTAGCCCCATCACACCGACATCACCGGATTCCCAGGGCTGAGAGGCCCACAGCTGGCCTAAGAGGAGCTTAAGGCCTGGAGTCAGAAGGACCTGCCTTTAGTTCCCTGGAAATGTTATTTAATCACCTTCCTCATAGTAAAATAGTACAATAATACATTTCCTCCCCATTTCAGGGATCTTCCGACTGTAGGGCTGGGGCTAGAGTAGGGGAATGAATGCTTCATTCATCTTGGGCACGGAATTGAAAGGGTTGTCAGAACACTCAGGAATGCATTCATTTTGATTTTTTAAAGTAGTGTTTTAAAGTATTATTTATCTTGGTTACTAAGTTTTTGGCATCCCTTTACGTTTTGTATGCAAGATGAGCACCTCCCTCGCCTCTCCCTGGTCCCAGCCGTGTAATGCAGAGCTAGCTGCTCAAATGAGGGAGTGCTGCAGGGAAAGGCTTTTAAACCTAAGTGCTGTGCAAATGATGCTGTTTTGTTGCAGCGGTGGTGGTTTATATTGTTTGCTTGTAGTTACAGTAATACACTTTTAGATGGGAGGAGATTTTTCCGGAGGGGAGAAGAAACCCTCCCAGAGTTTCTACTGAGTCTTACAGGTCTGGGTTCTGATCATGGGTCTGATACAGATTCATTTTGGGACCTGGAGCAAATGACATAACTTCTTTGAGTTTTCTTACCTGCAAAATGGGTATATTAGCACCAACCTCAGATTCCCTGTGAAGATTGATTCAGTTAGCGCAATTAATTTGTCAGTGCCGATGAATGTCTTGATATTCCCCTTGGCAAAATGAAAGAGTACATTTTTTTCTAGTTCTGTTCCATGGAACCCTAGAAATTTCAGACTCCCAATCTTCACTTGAACTGGAAATTTTTTATGTTGTTTTTTTATTCCAGAAATTGGTACCCAATCAAGATTTTTTAAAAAGGAAAGCGTTCACAAACTAATAATCATAACAGTGTTGGCTAGCCTGAAGAGCTCTGAGTTCCTTTCTCTTCTGACAGTTGGAAAGGGAGATTTTAGTTTAGAAAGATGAATGTGTCTGTCTGCTCCCACCAGGTTTCTCTCCAGCCCCTGCCAAGCATGGCATGAGCGTGGTATGAGACACGTGGACTGATCAGGAGAGCTTAGCTGGCACTGGAGGGCCGGGAAGAGAAAGAGGAAGCGGGGTCATGGGGCAGTGGTCTGGACCCCAGGCACGTCTGTTTGGTCTCTGCTGAGTTTAACTAGTCTCACTCTGCATCCCAGACACCATCTATCCCTGCCCACAGCTTCCTTTGCAGCCTGGTTGCGGGCAGCTGGGTACCACTGCTGCCTTCTCTGATCTGGGGAGAGAAGGTTGGCTCTGCCTCTAGCCCTCTGCCAGTTACTTCTCCTGTAACTCCCCTTCCTGCTGCCCAGCCCTTGTACACAGCATTGCAAAGATCCCCTTCTGTTACAGCGAGAGTCCATCAACATTTTAGTGGGGAGTCCAAATGGAATCTTACAGGGAGGGATCTCCAGTTCCTAAGACAGATACAAGAAGCGTTTTATAACAGTGGAGTCCTATCATATGCACATTTAATTTGCGTGAATTAACCTATATATGTTTTTATGACAAGAGATACAGAGACAGAAATTTAAGAAGTTGGGTCATTTTCTCTCTGCTACACTCAGTGAGCATTTATAATCTAGAGGGAAAATGGGATGGGAAACACGAAACTACTGTCTTCCTTGGTCAGTCTGAATGTCCACTGCTCACAGTTGGTGCTGCTGTGCCCTGTGTGCAGTTCTCTTGTTTAAATATATCCTTTTCTTTCTTGCTTTTTTTAAGTGTTCTAAATTCAAGCCAATTATTTCAGGTGCTGAGTCAAATAAATGGGAACAGGGACATTTCAACCGGATCTTGAAGGATGAGCAGAAATGTAGGTTTTCAGTATTTATAATGCAGTGAGAGTTTTGAGAGCATATTTTAATTTCATGCATGTGTATTGCTTATATACATACACATGTATGTAAATAACACTTAGTGAATTTCAAAACCTCTTCGCCTGCATCCTCTCATTTGCTTCTCCCAACCACCCTGGGAGTCAGGGAAGGTAAATCATCATTGCCACTTGACTGGTGAGGAAGGAAGCTTGAGTGACTTGCCTGAAAATCTCATTAAGAGAGTTAAGTTCTGAACTCCTGACTTCCACTGAGCCTGATACTGATTTAGGTCCAGCAATTTTCCACAATATCCTCCTTTTGAGTGAGGACCGATTGCTTGAGGGAAACTGCAGACAGGGCATCCTTCCAGAATCCGGCCCCTCCCTGATTTCCTCAGGAGTTCCACTGCCAGCCTGCTCTCTGCCTCCTGGAAGGGCCATGCAGCCCTGCATCCAGGGAGGCTTCACGAACGGGAGACCCTGGCTAAGCCGCTCGAAAACTCGCTTGTTGACAGCAAAGGGGGAGGAACCCCAGAAACCAGTCACAGACAATAGGAGGGAGGGAATCATGTCAAAATTCCTCCCTGTGCAGAAAAAAGAAACAAATATTCAAATTGAAAGTGTCCACTGAGAACAAAAAGGGGAGGAAAAACCCACACCTAGTTGCATTGTGGTGCAATTTCAGAACAGTATGGATAAAAGGCAGGGGGACGTAAAAGCTTTCAGAGAGAGAGAGAGAAATGCAAAAAAAAAAAAAAATGTTCCCTATAAAGGAAAGAGAGACAATGCAGTTGTTGGTGAATATGATAGTAGTAACAGAACAATTTGCTGAGAACATCTATGGACCAAGTAGTGGGTATCGAGCCACCCAGTTTGTGGTGACTTTTATGGCAGCCTTGGAAATGAATATCCCCAGCTTCCTTGGGGGCTCAGGATTAAGATGAGGATATGGGGAGGGGGAAGGGTAAGCTGTGACAAAGCGAGAGAGTGGCATGGACATATATACAGTACCAAACGTAAAATAGATAGCTAGTGGGAAGCAGCCGCATAGCACAGGGAGATCAGCTCGGTGCTTTGTGACCGCCTGGAGGGGTGGGATAGGGAGGGTGGGAGGGAGGGAGACGCAAGAGGGAAGAGATATGGGAACATATGTATATGTATAACTGATTCACTTTGTTGTAAAGCAGAAACTAGCACACCATTGTAAAGCAATTATACTCCAATAAAGATGTAAAAAAAAAAAAAGATGAGATTCAGAAACAGGGACTTTCTCTGGGGCAGTCCTATCCCACCTCCACCTGTTCCTCCAGGGTGTTCTGGTTGGTTCAGAATCCACAGGGCTCTGGAGGGGCCAGGAACCCAAGCTAGTTGTCCTTGATTGAGCTCAACCCGTCACCAACATGGGAAGGAGGTGATTCTATGACGTGGTCATTTAGTTGAGCTGCATCTAATTCCTCTTTAATTGACACAGTTCCTGGGCTCTCCCACACCTCATCCTTCCAGCCTCAGGCTCTAGTGGCCCCTGAATGATATGTCTTCTTGGGTGGCTGGTTTGGGGGAGCTATCACTGACCCCTTTAGGCTATGAAGTGCTGAGGTTTGGGGTTCCTGTACTTCACCCTGGACTTGAGCTAAGGACAATGTACAGTCTTGGAAGCCCAGCTGGGGCTGGATCTGAGGGAGGTCCGTGGAAGGATATAGATGCAGAATCTTAGGGAGAGATTGGGGAAGCAGAACTTGGAGAGCTGCCTTGGAGCAGCCCAGCTTGTGACAGCAAGGCCTCAGGGAACACGTTCTGAGGTGCTTAGCGCTCATGGCGAGGGTAGGGGCTTAACCGTGTTTCAGTTGGGATGTTCCCTGAACAAGGAAGAAAAGCGTCGCATACCAGCGCCCCCTGCAGCCTGTGCCCTGGGTTGCCAGAGGTGTTCCCCAGGGTGGAGGGCATCGCCGAGGTAAGAAGAGTTACTAAGAATAAGGCGGTAGGTGGCTGGCAGTTCTCTCCGCTAACTTGGGGGACTCAGGAAATGCTGAATTCTGTGTTTTTGAAAACTCAGGAGACAAGGAGCAAGCAGGTAAAGAGGAAAGGGTGAATCGTACCAGGTCAGCCGTGATGGTTGCAAGGAGGGCACTGAGCGATTTTTGCTTCCCGCCTCTGTCATTGCTCAAATCTGCCTCCCCTTGAGTTCCCTCCCTTCTCCGTTCTCATTGGTTGTCATCTTGTGCTTGACCCTCTGCCCTTAGTAACTACCTTTCCTGGGGTTTTCCTGATCAGACCCAGTAGGGGAGACCCCCCCAGGCTGTCACAACACGCCTTCCAGACAACTGACAGCTCCATCACCGGTGCTGGGAAATGGCAGCAAAGCACTGCCTCCTAAAGACCCCTAGTGTGTGACTTGTGATACGTTTTGCAGAAACTTGATGGGTAGAATGAAGGCATTGGAGATGCTGGAAAGCCTCTGGGTTTGCATCTTTGCTTTCTGTGACTGCAGTGACTCTCTGCCCGAGTTGCTGCTGGTGTCGGGTTTCTTCTTTCTTTTTCAACACTTATTTTACTAAACATTGCTCTGTGTCAATCACTTTGCAACAGAGAAAGTTCTCTTATAAACATGAGTCTCAAGATGGGTCCTTACATAAAGAGGAAAAGGTACCTGTTATCATGGTCTTTTTAAAGATGGGGAAACTGAGGCTCAGAAAGGTGAAGTGGCTGGCCCAGGGCTGTACGGCCGATGAGTGACAGCCAGGACTTGATGCTGCATCATGGGTGTCCCCTTTCACTTAAAGTCCTATTATTTCCATCCAGGTCTAGGACTAGGAATAGCAAATAGATACAGCTATCAATCTGCTTTCTGTGGAAGGTGATTGTGCATGAATAATTGGGTCGGACATCACCTCACCTCTTCACTTTCTGGTTCATTGTCTCCTGAGCATTTACAAGTAAGTAAATGATTAAACAGGCTTGGAATGCAGACCAACTTCTCCTCTTTGCCCTCAAAGCAAGGAGAAGTAGCCTGACTGTTGTCCTGTTTGCCTTTTAATTATCCACAGTGCCCTTTCCCTGGCCCTAGGAGGGAACTAACAGCAGTGTGTGTGTGTGTGGTGTGTGTGTGAATTCACTAAGTATCTTCCAGTCTTCTAGCCCTAGGACAGGACTCAAGGATGCTTCAGACTCAGCCCTTTCTCTTTTGGGACTTCCAGGCCATTTGTAGAGACATCTATCTGCCCACTCATTTATCCACTTATCCACTTATCCATCCATCTATCCAACCAAAAGATATTTAGTAAGCACCAACAAAGCACCTAGTGCTACTCTCAGCACTGACAATAAAGTAATGAACAAAATGGAGGTCCTATCTTATGGAAGTTCTATTCCATTAGAGTCATAAACAAAGTTAACACATGAATGTATAATATAACAGCAGGGAGAGGTAAGTTCCCTTTGAAAACAGTTAAATCAAGGAAAAGAGATAGAGATGCTGTGACGGACATAAGAGTGAGGGGCACCATTCACCAGGGATGCAAAAGGAGGTCTTCACTGATGAGGCTGTGTCTTGTTTGCAGACCAGCACCGCTACCAAACCTCCTTTCCCCACCCAAGATTTCTCAAGAAGCCAGCTCACGTGCGAAGCTCCCTGCCTGTATGAAAGTTATTTTGAATGTATTAAGTGTTGACCAGCTTCTCCATAGCCTCCGGCTTCCTTGAGAGTCTGAGCTCTCTTTTCTGTCTCAGAAGGCTGGGTTGTTGGCACAGTGGTGTAAGGTTGGCACAGTATTAGGGATCTCTCCATGGACCGTGTGTGTCTGCAACACATTCCCTGAGAATGATGCCCTGAGCAAAGGCCACAGAGTCCGGATACCGCCGACTCTAGGGACAAACTGAGAGCTTCAGGACTATCGTGGACTTTGGATTCTGGAACCAAATGTGTGCCCTGCCTCTAACTGACTCTGCGACCTTGGGCAAAGTCACTTCTAGGAGGCTGTCTTTCCTTGTCTGTTAAATGAAGAACATTTCACTCACAGGGCTGCTACGGCCACCTCGTTAAAAAATTACACATGAGGACCAGTGAACTTTCTGCAAACTTCTTCAGTTTATAAGGGGGCAGGGCCAGGGCTAGGACGTAAGTTTTCTGATTTCTTTCTCAAGGCAGTTTTCCTCTGTCAGAATTTTTTAAACCGCCATTTACTGACCACTGGCTTTGTTCTAAACATCGTCTTGAATGCTTTGTGCATTTACTTGTTTAATTCTCACAATAGCCCCATTCTGTGAAGACTGCTCTCCTCAACTTCCCAGTGAGAAAACGGAGGCTTAGAGAAGGGCAGCGACCCACCCAAAGCTGCACAGCTGGTACACGATAGCTCAGGTACCGGAACTCGGGGCCATCACCTCCTGCATGGTTAGCCAGGCTGTTTAGTTGGTTATCCAGCCTTTCTGTCACATTTTGGGTATGAGTATACTTGGTAAGATGGGCCAGCCTACTCCGCTACCTTTGAACTTAACTGTAATTGGAATGACAGGGAAGTCCTTTTTATTCCCAATTCTTCTATGTTTTGCATTTAGAAGCTATCAGAACCTTTGCTTCTTACTATGTTTCGTTCTGGCATAGAGCTTATCAAACTGGGCATTGCAGTCATTATCTGCTTACTTATCTATTTCTCCAGACTGACTGCAAGTTCTTGAGGCTTTATCTGGGTATTCCTAAATCTAGGCAGAAGGTTTGGCACAGGGACGGGGCATGACAGTAATAGCAGTAACAGTCAAGCCAGTAACGGCCATGTATTGAATGTTTTTTTATAGGTCAGGGGCTGTATGACATATTTTACATACATCATCTTATCTAATCCTCACAACAGCCCATTTTGGTTAATGGTTTTATTCCATGTTGGGACTGCAAAAGCTGAGCTTCACAGAGAGAAGGTCACACCACTGGAAAGAACAAGAACTTGAACTTGGTCCTGCCTGGTTCCAGGCATGCCCTTAATCTGGTGAATGAGTGAATCAGTGAATGAGTGCAAGGCTCCTCCATAGTCACTTGGGTTCATCTGTTTATCTTCATGACTCAAAGAATAGGAAAAAAATCAATCCTCTCAAGGATGCTCCCCCCGCCCATCCATCTTCAGAGTGGGTTTTCTGACAGAACTGAGAGGCCACCTGAGGATGTGGAGAGGATGCTGATTTGCGCTAAGTGCCTCCTGTGAATTGTTTTCAGCTCTCTCTCCCACACAGATGGAGAATTGCCAGACAGATGTAGGTATATGTCAGTCACCTACCCTCAAAGAGGCATTTATAATGGATTCATTCGTTAATTCTTCCAAGAAATAATTGAGGATCTACTATGTACCATGTACCATTCAAATTTATTCAGAAATAAATAAAACCCTGCCCTTCCCTTCACTGCCTCTCACTGTAGAAATACAATCAATGCATAACGAGATCTACTCATAATTGGACCCTGGGCTTGGTCTTGGGTACATGGAGTTGATTAAGGATGCCCTCCAGGGGCACTCAGGGTGATGAGAGGGTAGTTGGAAGACAGAAGCATGAGTCACTGAGGGTCCTAACAGGTGAGTACTTAACCAGCCAGAGACAGCAGGTTTCACAAAGGCTTGCTGAGAACTCATGACCCAAGAGCTGAGGTTTAAAGGACTAGACAGAGAAGTGGGGGAAGGACATTTCAGGCAGAGTGAGTGGCATGAGCGAAAGTACAGCTGCGTGAGATGGTGCGAGGGATACAGGATGTTTCACTGGTGGTGTTAGTTCATGCTTATACAACTGAAATGCGAGGCGGGATGTCATGAAAATATATATATTTCATCTGTTCGAAAATGCTTTCACGTTTGCCTTTGCTTTTCTGATCTGGAATATTGGAGCTGGAAGGGCTGTTAGAAACCAGCCAATTTTATCTACTCGCCCTGAAGAGGGGAAGGGCCATGGTCAAGGTCACACAGCTTGGAATCTGTAGGAGGAGAGCAGGGTAATCAGGGGAATGTTTTGGGAGACGGTACAGAGAATATCTCATACTTCAATGGAGGGAGTTTGGTGGCTCCACCATTACCTTGTATCTAACTTTTCAGGAAACAAGGCCTTGCATCAATAACAAGGATGCTGACATTTCCTGAGATCTACTACTTGCAAGCCATTATGCTCAGTGTTCTATAATGCAATCTCATTTGATCCTCCCCAAACCCTCTCAGTTATGTGTTAGTGACCCAGTTTATAGCTGAGAAAACTGAAGAAGCACAAGGGATATACCAGTGACACCCAAAGGAAAGATAGTACAGCCATGACTCACGTCCACGTCTGCCTGACTCAACGTGCGTTAGCTTTCCTCTTGATGAACTGCTGTAGCGTTCAGAATGATCGCCCAGGATTTGGCCCCCATTCTCATCTGATCTAAAGATGATTAAGAAAGTTTGAGCTGGATGGGGAGTGAGTATGTCTCAAAGAATTTCTGCATTTTTACTTTATTCCCTTGACATCATCTTGGGAAATAAAAATAGGGTCGCTAAAAGATACATTATAAGTAGATGATTACTTTAAAAGAAAAAAGGTTTCATTTTCTATAATGGGACCTCCTTAAATAGGTCACCCTACATCTGTCTAGTGACAAAGAGATAACTATAGATAAATATAGCCAGCCATATATATATATAAATAAAAAGATGTGAATATATTTTTATACACATGAATACATACATACGTGTATATAATATATATTATATACGTGCACATCTTTGTTGTGCATTTATCCGCTCCTCATTGTTCATACTTATGAACAAAGTATGTAAGTATAAGTTCAAACTTATCTCTTCATTTGATTCTGTGCTGGGATCTTCCATGACCTTCTGGGAGCTTACCTAGGAAAAGAATTAACACATAGGTAGAGTCACCTCTAATCCAGCGACAGAATCCACACCTCACTGTCATGCTGGTACTTTCTTTCTCTCCCCTTCCTGCCAATCAAACACCAGTTCTTTCCACCCCGTGGTGTGTCTTATTTCTACCCCATTAGCTAACTACTCACTTCAACTGCCCTAATCTCAGGTCTCATCTTCTCTCTCTTAGACCAGGGCTTCCTCAACCTCTGTACTATTGAAAGAAATCATTATTTGTTGTTCCTGGCTATCCTGTACATGTAAGATGCTTACAGATTTCCTGGCCTCTACCCATGAAATGCCAGTAACACCTCTTCCCTAGTTGTGACAACCAAAAATGTCTCCATGACCAAATGTCTCCTGCGGGGCAAAATTGCCCCCAAGTCGAGAAGTGCTGTCCTAGACGATTGTGAATAGCGACCTCACTGGTCTCGCAGTTTCCAGTCTCCTCACCACATACATCCAGTGTGATCTCACCACTCTATGGCTTAAAAAAAAAAAGTCTCAGATCCTTAATGCCTAAAGAATGGTCATGCCATTTGCACTATGTTTCTGACCTGTGTTATCATCTTATTCTCCTGCAGCTCCAGTGGCCATTCCCAGTCTGTGAGAGAGTGGGCCTGCAGTTTTACTGGGAATAGCCCCAGGTGGGAGGTCTTATCCCCTATATTTGCCACTGTGTTGTGTATTCTCAAGCAAGTTTATCTTCCGAGCCTCCGCTTTTCCATCTGAGCAATGGGTATAATCATCTAACCAGCTGGGGAGCTTGAGCATCACTAGCTCTAATACAAGGTAGAAAGTGCTAAAGCTCCTGAAGTAAGGGTTGAGATGAAGTATTCTGGGAATTCAGAGGATAAAGCGATATCCTCTGGCTGAGGCTGCAGACGGGGAGATCCCAGAGGAGTTCACCAAGGAGATGGCAGTGAAGGTAGCCGTGAAGTCTGCCTGATATTTCAGCTTACAGATGTGGGGGTGAGGAATAACAAGGAGGGCAGCATTCCAGGCAGAGGAAATCTCAGGACATTAAATAGGAACAGTGAGTTCCCATGTGGTTGAATACTTAGCATGGTGCCCTATCGCAGGCGCACAGTAGGGTTGGTGGCATGGATGGGGGAAGCATACATTTTGAGAAGATTATCTCAGAGGCATACATTTTGAGATATAAGTTAAGCAATTGATGAACATGAACTGTCAAACTGCAGAACTTTCCAGCTTACTCAGTGGGGAGGGGCTTTGTTTCCTGCTGTGCATTATTTATGATAGAAGATGGGTTGAGAACAGTGAAGGAGATGGAATAAAGCCTGGGAGATGGTTCAGAGTGTATTCAAATTATCATGGTGAAAGGTAATTGTGACTGGGACATAGGATGGAGAGAAAGAAAGGTTGGGGAAAGAAACTATTTTGTAGATCAAAGTGTCAGGATTCATGATTTCTCAGCAACTTTGGGGAGTGTGGACTACATAGTCTGCCTCCAAAACCATTTCAGGATGTTCTGTGATCTTGGTCAAGTCACTTCCACTCTCTGTGCCTGTTTCCTTACCTGTAGCACCAAGGGTTTGGACTATTTTCTAATAATCCCTCCAGCTTACACATAGTCTGAGGCCTGAAAGAAGATGTCCCAGAGAACTTGGAGACCCAGCCCCTTTCCCTGCTAGCTGTCACTCAGCAAACGGCCAGGAGAACACCCAGTGGATCATCAGGGCTCAGCTGTCCTGGGGCTGGCTGTCGGGACCAGACACAAGTGACGAGAAGGGAAGGACATTACTTGGGAGAATATGCATGTTCACAGCTCTGAGAATTAAAGGCCCATGTTCTTATCACTGCCTAACAGAGTATTATAAATCCATTCTTAGAATCCCAAATCCTTTTGTGGCTTGGCCGTCGTGAGGGAATATTAAAAAGGCCAAAGACAGAAATAATCAGTTTCCGAATGACACGTTGTCACATAAAAGCGTTTCTCGCATTACCCCTTTCTTTCCTTTCTCTGGCTCCTTCTCCTGTGCCTGGATATTTTAACCAGAAAAATAGATTTAAATGGAGCCAGGCTGAATGGAGTTCTAACCTTGACTTTTCAGAAGGCTCTCTCGGTGTGGTGGTTTGGGAGGTGCTTTCTGTTTTCCAGCTCTGTGTGTTTTTCAGCGTTCGATATTGTGTGTGTAAGCGAGCCAGCTGGAGGCACGAGCATTGCGATAAAGGCAGAGCAGCAGCGAGGGGCCCTGCAGGGTCTGATCAGGTGCCCTCGGGGTGCTGGGCTCAGATTTACATTCCTCTAGCAAAGTCCGGGCAAGGTTTTAGGTTTCTGGATGTTTACTAAGCGCCTTCCTGGGCCAAGCACCATGTTTTAGGCTGGATGAATGAAAACTCAGAAACTAGAGTGGGAAAATGGTCAACCAGATGATCAGGTGGTAGCAGTGTAGCCAGATAACTGACAACCATGGGGTTCGTGAGGGAAGAGAGCGCAGCCTCCTCCCAACATGCAGAGGCAAAGGTGCCCCCTGAGGAAGCCATGTCCAAGCTGAGATGGCTGGGTGACTTGAGATGAGCAGATGAAGAGGAGGATATTAGCTTCCTAGGGCTGTCATAGCAAATTATCACAAACTGGGGGGCTTAAAACAACAGGAGTTTATTCTCTCACAGTTCAGGAGGCCAGAAGCCCCAGATCAAGATGTCAGCAGGGTTTGCTCGTTTGGAGGCTCTGAGGGAGAATCTGTCGCATGCCTCCCAGGAGCTTTTGACGGTTGCCGGCAATCCTTGGTTTTCCTTAGCTTGTACATGCATCAGTCTAGTCTCTGTCTTCACATGATTTGTGTGTGTGTGTGTGTGTGCGCGCGTGCGCGCGTGTGTGTCCTCTATTCCTTTTTTTTTAAGGTTTTGTTTTGTTTTGTTTTTTTAGTATATTTTCTTGGCCGCGCTGTGGAACATGTGGAATCTTAGTTCCCCGACCAAGGATAGAACCCGCTCCCCTTGCGTTGGAAGCGCAGAGTCTTAACCACTGGACTGCCAGGGAAGTCCCCTCTATTCTTCTTTTAAGGACACCAGTCCTTGGATTTGGGGCCCACCCAATCCAGTATGACCTCATCTTAATCAATTACAACTGCAAAGACCCTATTTCCAAATAAGAGCACCTTCTGAGGTTCTGGTTGGACATGATTTTTGGGGTGGGTATTATTCGAACCACTACGGGGAGGAAATGGGTGAGTGCTCTGGGCTGAGGAAGAAGCCACTGGGGAAGTGCTTAGAGCATCACACTTTGGGAAGATGCTGATCACACAGTGCGACTCCAGGACAGGGTATGAGGTAGGACTTGCAGGGAAGGGAGGCATGAGAAGGAAGCAGAGACCTAGGCATGAAGGGGCTTAGGTGCCAGGCTAGGGATCTGGACATTATTCTGAGGGTGGGGGAAGGGTATGAAAGGATTTGATTTGGGATGGAGAAATAGAGAGGCTGAAGGGCTGAGGCTGGTGGTGGTGACATTTGTGGAGCCAGACTTGTATCTAGATCTTTCACTGTCTTGTTTAATTCTTAGCTTAATCCTTCACATTGGGACCAATCAGCACATTTTATAGGTGAGTCTGTTGTAGCACAAGGAGGTAGAATGTCGCAGCCAACTTGTCATGGCCAACAGCAAGCAGGGACAGGGCCTCCCATGCTGGCCTGTGTGCCCCCAGGATACCTGCTTACCCCATCACATCACTCTGCCCTTGACATCGCCCACGCTCACCCTTGCCTGGCTCCACTGAGGGATCTGAGACCAGTAATAGAAGGAGTGAGCTTCTGTTATTAGAGAGGCTTCTAGTAGGGAAGGTTCCAGGACGGATGGGAACACATATTCCATCTCCTGTCTCTTTCCCACTTCCTGCCTGACAGCTCAGTGAAATCCTCAGACCCGTAAGAAGGTAAAACTAGTCACCCGAGGCTTGTGCTGCTTGCAGTCTCACAGAAACCCACCCCTAACCAACAGACTGAGATTTTTATTTCTGCAAGTCCTGGCCACATCTCCAACCTTGTTTGTCTCGGGCTGCCTAGAGGAAACACAGTCCACACCAGATTGGGCTTCGGGTTGTCCCTGAGGCCAGCAGGACCTCAGCTTGCCACCCCTTGAGCCTTGGCCTCTTCTTAACTTGCTTTCTAAACATTCACAGCCTTCTCCTTACATCCTCTTTTCCCTCCTGGGCTCCCTGCTTGCCATGCAGCATTTTCTCCACCGCTGGGGTCTGTGTTTGCCCCTGGCGGGTAGCCTCAGTGGCTGGACACTCTGCCCCGCTCACTTTTCCAGAGACAGTTCCTGCTTTTCTGTTTGCTTGCCCTGGTGAAGGAAGACTGCAGAGAAGAGGGGGCTCAGCTCTGCAGGAGTGGAGCAGCACAGCAGCCTGGACCGATCCAGGTAGATGCAGATCGTAGTTTCTTCTTGACTTCGAGTTACTCATCTGCTTTCTTTGGGTGAAATGTTCCACTAGGACAGAGGTGGCTATGTGGTCCTCTTGAGCTCCTTTGCTCGTGCACAGCGCCCTTCAGTTTGCGAGGACCGTCACAACGGTGTTTAGATTTCATTTGCACAACGACCTTGCGGATACCGTGAATGAGAATCACGCACATCACGGGTTTACCATGTGCCAGGCACTGAGCACAACACTCCGTGTCCAGGAACTCACATCTAACCTCCCTCTATAAGGACGCTTTTTACACGGTTTTGTGAATGAAAAATTTGTGATTCAGAGAGGTTCAGCCCTTTGTCCGTGATTGCCCCATTTTTATGTGACAGCATGAGATTTTAAAGACATCTTTCTGACCCCCAGCCTTTGCCCCTATGTGCTATACTATTCCAAGTATTACCAAGTTGATTTTACAGATGAGTGAACTGAGGGTCTCTAGGGCATCTGGGAAATTTGAGATCACATAGCGAGTAAACTTGAATTCAGAACCTTTTCCTGCATGCTCTGAGCCTACCTCTGAAGGTAGGGCTGGTCAGTGGTGCTTGAAACATCACCCGAGCTGCGACTATGTCTTGGGTAAGGCCCCCTGAGCCCTTTAGGAGCCCAGCCTGGGGATGTCTGTTTCCATTGGTCAGTGGCACTGTGAGACCTTGATGACTGGAATTCTCTTTTGGCCCAGTTTTCACAGTGAAACCCTGATCTGTAATGGAAGCTGTGTGGTCATTGGCTTAGCTGAGCTGCTGGGAGCAGAGGTCAGAGCAGGCTGGGGAGTGAGGGAAGGGAGCCTGGGCCCCAATAGGAGGGCTGGAGCCACTGGCCTGGGGTCCTATCAAATGAATCAGCAGATCATTGAGCTAAAGGGACTCCCAAGCTCAGCTTCCATCAAAGTGGATGGTCTTCCTCTGCCGCCTCCTTCTGGAAGCTCCCTAGGCTGGGAAATCTGTGCCTGAAGTTGCCGAGGTAATTTGAGGAGGCAGAGGTGAGGCTGGGCAGGGGTTGATTACACCTCGGGTGCGCCTGTCCCTTCCCACCACGAGCAAAATTGTGAAGCCATGATGCAGTGAGTCTGAATCTCAGCAGCACTACCTGGGTAAACAGCCTCCTGTCTCTGGGCCTCTTTCCTCACGTCACATAGGATAACGATGCCTTATGTGCACAGGTGTAAAGGTAAATGACAGAGTGTATGTCAGTGTTTGGTCCAGACTGAGAAGGATTTAGGGACCCAAGACAGGTTTTGCAGAATGAGCATTCAGGGGCAGAAGGTCATTCATTCATTCATTCATTTATTCATTCAACATTAAATATCCACTTGCTGAATGCCATTGGCAATAGCAATAGCTAACAGTCTGTGAGCAGTTACATGTGTCCCACACGGCACTAAATATTCTGCAGGCATCTCACTTAGTCTCACAATGATCCATTGAGGAGACCTTGAATACTGCCCTTATTTAACCAATGAAGAAACCAAGGCTCTGAAAAGTAGTGACCTAGTCAAGGTCACACAGCCTCTTAAGCAGTAGAACCTGGACTAAAACTGTGTCAGTCTGAGGTCAGCTCTTAGCCTCTGTGCCAGATATAGCTAGAGGGCTCTGGAAGCAAAGGACAGGGCTTCCTGCCTTCCAGGAGCTCCCTGGGGGTGCTTTATGAGCTGATCCAGGACTGCATGGGAATCCAGGGAGGCTTGTCAGGATACAGTGGGGGGAGAGAGGAGTGGTGGTGGTTACCTGTGGGCAGATTGGTTAAGCCTCATCTTTCCCAGGTCAGTTTTGGTCCTGGGTCTGACCACAGGGTCAAACACCCATAATCAGGGTGGGCAGAAGGGGCCGGGGATGAAGGACTCTGGAACCAGGCAAGGTCTGCCCCTCACAACGAATGAAACACCCAAAGGGGAGAAGATAGAGGGCTGAGTCAGGGATAGCAATTTCCCGAAGGGTATCCATGGACCAAAATTAAAAGCTTCTCTGAAGAGTTTGCCTCGAGATGTGCCCCCTGAATCCTGGATTTGAAAACAATGTTTTCCTTTTCCTTCTCGGGATTCCCTTTTACTTTGTACACTCTCACCATTTTTCCCACTTTTCCTTTCCCTTCCTTTGCTCTGTAGAATCACTACGCTGTCAAATAGCCACTGGCTATGCAGTGAAGAACTGGGTTCAAATCCCTGCCTTACTACCTCCTGGCCTTTTATTCCCAGTTGGACCTAGGATCAAAACCTCTGTGACTTT